>NC_138308.1:98421160-98438660 GCF_965601325.2 Salmo salar | reverse complement strand
CCATGACTCCATCTTGTTGCTCCTCTCCTATAGGCAGAAACTAAAACAGGAAACGCCTGTGCTTAGGTCTATCCAATGCCGGTCTGACCAATCGGATTCCACGCTTCAAGATTGCTTCGATCACGTGGACTGGGATATGTTCCTGGGTAGCCTCAGACAATAACATTGACGTATATGTTGACTCGGTGAGCGAGTTTATAAGGAAGTGTATAGGAGATGTTGTACCCACTGTTACTATTAAAACCTTCCCTAACCAGAAACTGTGGATTGATGGCAGCATTCGTGCAAAACTGAAAGCATGTACCACCGCATTTAATCATGGTAAGGTGACTGGAAACATGGCCGAATACAAACAGTATAGTTATTCCCTCCGTAAGGTATTCAGTATAGATACAAAATAAAGTCGCAATTCAATGGCTCAAACACGCGACGTATGTGGCAGGGTCTACAGACAATCACGGACTACAAAAAGAAAACCAGCCCCGTCGCGGACATCGACGTCTTGCTCCCAGACAAATTAAACAATTTCTTTTCTTTGAGGACAATACAGTGCCACTGACACGGCCCGCTACCAAAGACTGTGGGCTCTCCTTCTCCGTGGCCAACGTGAGTAAAACATTTAAACGTGTTAACCCTCGCAAGGCTGCCAGCCCAGACGGCATCCCTAGCCACGTCCTCAGAGCATGCGCAGACCAGCTGGCTGGTGTGTTTACAGACATATTCAATCAATCCCTATCCCAGTCTGCTGTCCCCACATGCTTCAAGATGGACACCATTGTTCCTGTTCCCAAGAAAACTAAGGTAACTGAACTAAATGACTATCGCCCCGTAGCACTCACTTCTGTCATCATGAAGTGCTTTGAGAGACTAGTCAAGGATCATATCACCTCCACCCTACCTGTCAACCTAGACCCACTCCAATTTGCTTACCGCCCCAATAGGTCCATAGACGATGCCATCGCCATCACACTGCACACTGCCCTATCCCCATCTGGACAAGAGGAATACCTATGTAAGAATGCTGTTCATTGACTACAGCTCAGCATTTAACACCATAGTACCCTTCAAAACTCATCATTAAGCTGGAGGCCCTGGGTCTCAACCCCACCCTGTGCAACTGGGTCCTGGACTTCCTGACGGGCCGCCCCCAGGTGGTGAAGGTAGGTAATAACATCTCCACTCCGCTGATTCTCAACACTGGGGCCCCACAAGGGTGTGTTCTCAGCCCTCTCCTGTACTCCCTGTTTACCCACGACTGCGTGGCCACGCACGCCTCCAACTCCACCTCGGGAGGCTGAAAAAATTGGGCTTGTCACCAAAAACACTCACTAACTTTTACAGATGCACAATTGAGAGCATCCTGTCTGGCTGTATCACCGCCTGGTACGGCAACTGCTCCGCCCTCAACCGCAAGGCTCTCCAGAGGGTAGTGAGGTCTGCACAACGCATCACCGGGAGCAAACTACCTGCCCTCCAGGACACCTACAACACCCGATGTCACAGGAAGGCAAAAATATCATCAAAGACAATTACCACCCGAGCCACTGCCTGTTCACACTGCTATCATTCAGAAGGCGAGGTCAGTACAGGTGCATCAAAACTGGGACCGAGAGACTGACAGCTTCTATCTCAAGGCCATCAGACTGTTAAACAGCCATCACTAACACAGAGAGACGGCTGCCTACCTACAGACTTGATATCATTGGCCACTTTAATAAACGGAAGACTAGTCACTTTAATAATGCCACTTTAAGAATGTTTACATATCTCGCAATACTCACCTCATATGTATATACTGTATACTGTATCCTTCACTATCTATTCTATACTATCTATTGTATCTTAGCCTCTCTGTTACTGCTCATCCATATAGTTTATATTTATATATTCTCATCCCATTCCTTTACTAGACTGTGTGTATTAGGTTTGGATGTGGAGTTGTTAGATATTACCTGTTAGATACTGCTGCACTGTCTCGTCTAGAAGCATAAACATTTCACTACACCCGCAATAACATCTGCTAACCACGTGTTCAGTATGTGACCAATAAAATTTGATTTCATGTGATAGTAGTAACAAGTAGTAGTAAGAGATAGTAGTAGCAGATAGTAGTAGT
This sequence comes from Salmo salar, assembly GCF_965601325.2. Classification (NCBI taxonomy): domain Eukaryota; kingdom Metazoa; phylum Chordata; class Actinopteri; order Salmoniformes; family Salmonidae; genus Salmo; species Salmo salar. The sequence continues at coordinate 98,436,544 of NC_138308.1, read as the reverse complement.
AGTAGTAGTAGTAGTAGTAACAGGTAGTAGTAGTAGTAACAGATAGTAGTAGTAACATATATTAGTAACAGTGTAGTCCTGCTAGCTAACTCAGGACCATTAGTCCTCCGAGCTAACTCAGGGACATTAGTCCTGCTAGCTAACTCAGGGATATTAGTCCTGCTAGCTAACTCAGGGACATTAGTCCTGCTAGCTAACTCAGGGACATTAGTCCTGCTAGCTAACTCAGGGACATTAGTCCTGCTAGCTAACTCAGGGACATTAGTCCTGCTAGCTAACTCAGGAACATTAGTCCTGCTAGCTAACTCAGGAACATTAGTCCTGCTAGCTAACTCAGGGATATTAGTCCTGCTAGCTAACTCAGGGACATTAGTCCTGCTAGCTAACTCAGGAACATTAGTCCTGCTAGCTAACTCAGGACCATTAGTCCTGCTAGCTAACTCAGGAACATTAGTCCTGCTAGCTAACTCAGGAACATTAGTCCTGCTAGCTAACTCAGGACCATTAGTCCTGCTAGCGAACTCAGGAACATTAGTCCTGCTAGCTAACTCAGGGACATTAGCCCTGCTAGCTAACTCAGGGACGTTAGTCCTGCTAGCTAACTCAGGAACATTAGTCCTGCTAGCTAACTCAGGGACATTAGTCCTGCTAGCTAACTCAGGGGCATTATCAACAGTGTATTCCTGCTAGCTAACTCAGGGACATTAGTCCTGCTAGCTAACTCAGGGACATTAGTCCTGCTAGCTAACTCAGGACCATTAGTCCTGCTAGGTAACTCAGGGACATTAGCCCTGCTAGCTAACTCAGGGACGTTAGTCCTGCTAGCTAACTCAGGAACATTAGTCCTGCTAGCTAACTCAGGGACATTAGTCCTGCTAGCTAACTCAGGGGCATTATCAACAGTGTAGTCCTGCTAGCTAACTCAGGGACATTAGTCCTGCTAGCTAACTCAGGGAAATTAGTCCTGCTAGCTAACTCAGGAAAATTAGTCCTGCTAGCTAACTCAGGAACATTAGTCCTGCTAGCTAACTCAGGGACATTAGTCCTGCTAGCTAACTCAGGGACATTAGTCCTGCTAGCTAACTCAGGAACATTAGTCCTGCTAGCTAACTCAGGAACATTAGTCCTGCTAGCTAACTCAGGGATATTAGTCCTGCTAGCTAACTCAGGGATATTAGTCCTGCTAGCTAACTCAGGGATATTAGTCCTGCTAGCTAACTCAGGGACATTAGTCCTGCTAGCTAACTCAGGGACATTAGTCCTGCTAGCCAACTCTGGGATATTAGTCCTGCTAGCTAACTCAGGGATATTAGTCCTGCTAGCTAACTCAGGGATATTAGTCCTGCTAGCTAACTCAGGAACATCAGTCCTGCTAGCTAACTCAGGGACATTAGTCCTGCTAGCTAACTCAGAAACATTAGTCCTGCTAGCTAACTCAGGGACATTAGTCCTGCTAGCTAACTCAGGGACATTAGTCCTGCTAGCTAACTCAGGAACATTAGTCCTGCTAGCTAACTCAGGAACATTAGTCCTGCTAGCTAACTCAGGAACATTAGTCCTGCTAGCTAACTCAGGAACATTAGTCCTGCTAGCTAACTCAGGGATATTAGTCCTGCTAGCTAACTCAGGGACATTAGCCCTGCTAGCTAACTCAGGGACATTAGTCCTGCTAGCTAACTCAGGGACGTTAGTCCTGCTAGCTAACTCAGGAACATTAGCCCTGCTAGCTAACTCAGGGACATTATCAACAGTGTAGTCCTGCTAGCTAACTCAGGGACATTAGCCCTGCTAGCTAACTCAGGGACGTTAGTCCTGCTAGCTAACTCAGGGACGTTAGTCCTGCTAGCTAACTCAGGAACATTAGTCCTGCTTGCTATCTCAGGGACATTAGTCCTGCTAGCTAACTCAGGGACGTTAGTCCTGCTAGCTAACTCAGGAACATTAGTCCTGCTAGCTAACTCAGGAACATTAGTCCTGCTAGCTAACTCAGGAACATTAGCCCTGCTAGCTAACTCAGGAACATTAGTCCTGCTAGCTAACTCAGGGGCATTATTCCTGCTAGCTAACTCAGGGGCATTATCAACAGTGTAGTCCTGCTAGCTAACTCAGGGACATTAGTCCTGCTAGCTAACTCAGGGACATTAGCCCTGCTAGCTAACTCAGGGACATTAGCCCTGCTAGCTAACTCAGGGACATTAGTCCTGCTAGCTAACTCAGGGACATTAGCCCTGCTAGCTAACTCAGGGACATTAGCCCTGCTAGCTAACTCAGGGACATTAGCCCTGCTAGCTAACTCAGGGACATTAGTCCTGCTAGCTAACTCAGGGACATTAGCCCTGCTAGCTAACTCAGGGACATTAGCCCTGCTAGCTAACTCAGGGACATTAGCCCTGCTAGCTAACTCAGGGACATTAGCCCTGCTAGCTAACTCAGGGACATTAGCCCTGCTAGCTAACTCAGGGACATTAGCCCTGCTAGCTAACTCAGGGACATTAGTCCTGCTAGCTAACTCAGGGACATTAACTACATTATTCAACACTAGTATGGACCAGGGAAACATTACATTAGCTACATTATTCAACACTAGTATGGACCAGGGAGACCCAGTCACTACATCATACTAGGATGGGAGTAACAGAGAGAGAAGTGGTAGTGGGAGGGAAGGAGAGGGAGGAAGATAGGTATGGAGGGAAGGAGAGGGAGAGGTAGTGAGAGAGGGAAGGAGAGGGAGAAAGAGAGGTATGGAGGGAAGGAGAGGGAGAGGTAGGGAGAGGGAGAGGGAGGAAGAGAGGGAGAGACGGTGAGATGGAGGGAAGGAGAAGGAGGGAGGGAGAGGGAAGGAGAGGGAGGAAGAGAGGTATGGAGGGAAGGAGAGGGAGAGGTAGGGAGAGGGAGGAAGAGAGGGAGAGACGGTGAGATGGAGGGAAGGAGAAGGAGGGAGGGAGGGAGGGAGGGAGGGAGGGAGGGGAGGGAGGGAGGGAGGGAGGGAAGGAAGGAAGGAAGGAAGGAGAGGGAGGAAGAGAGGTATGGAGGGAAGGAGAGGGAGAGGTAGGGAGAGGGAGAGGGAGGAAGAGAGGGAGAGATGGTGAGATGGGGGAAGGAGAAGGAGGGAGGGAGGGAAGGAGAGGGAGGAAGAGAGGTATGGAGGGAAGGAGAGGGAGAGGTAGGGAGAGGGAGAGGGAGGAAGAGAGGGAGAGACGGTGAGATGGAGGGAGGGAGGGAGGGAGGAAGAGAGGGAGGGAGGGAGGGAGGGAGGGAGGGAGGGAGGGAGGGAGGGAGGGAGGGAGGGAAAGAGAGGGAGGAAGAGAGGTATGGAGGGAAGGAGAGGAGAGGGAGAGGTAGGGAGAGGGAGAGACGGTGAGATGGAGGGAAGGAGAAGGAGGGAGAGAGGGAGAGAGAGAGGGAAGGAGAGAAGGAGAGGGAGAGGTAGGGAGAGAGGGAGAGGGAGGGAGAGGAAGGGAGGGAGAGGAAGAGAGAGAGAGAGAGAAGGAAAGTGAGAGAGGATAGGAGGAAGAAGGGTAGCAGTAGTGTAGGCAGGACCAAGGAGAGGCACTCAGTACATACTATTATGATGGATGACAGAACACAGATCGACCTCAGAATAAACCAGAGTCATGATTCAACAGTGACTAGCAATATGTTTCTTCACCTGGGAACAATACACACACACACACACACACACACACACACACACACACACACACACACACACACACACACACACACACACACACACACACCACACACACACACACACACACGAGTCCCCACAAACACTGTACAACAACACCACTACGTATGAATTGACATTTCCTTATGTCATGTCACTGCTACGTCACTAAATAGCCCTGTAGTGTGGCTGGTACATACCCTTAAGTCTCCTTGCCCGTGTGAACTCTCCAACAGTCTGTGAGTCAGTCCTCTCCAAGCCCAGGGGTTTTGGGTGGAGGGAGATGGGGCTGAAACCTGATTTGTTCAACATAAACAATGTCTAGATGTGTAGATTTCACCTCATGTATAGTGTACGTCAGTGTCCATCAGACATAAGATCCAGATCAAACACAACATAACAGAGCAGCCCGTTGAAGCCCATCGCCACTGAACAGATGACATATGACCCTATGACATCACCCCAGAGCACTACAACCATCGCCACACCACTGAACAGATGACATATGACCCTATGACATCACCCTATGACATCACCCCGGAGCACTACAACCATCGCCACACCACTGAACAGATGACGTATGACCCTATGACATCACCCCAGAGCACTACAACCATCATGATCAGACTTGCTGAATGACAACAGCGACAACAACACATGGCTTCCCACCAAAAGCCAGGAGGAAGACCGATAGATGAGATGACGGTAGGTTACAGCTGTGAAGCAGCACACTAAAAGCAACGTTGATTCAAACACAAAAACACCAAGGAACCCCAAAGCAGTAAACACCTTTAAAGCAAAATGGAGAACGACCAAATCAACACAAGTCCAAACAGCCTGCACAGCAGAGCAGACTATCAGCCTGTACAGCAGAGCAGACTAACAGCCTGTACAGCAGAGCAGACTATCAGCCTGTACAGCAGAGCAGACTAACAGCCTGTACAGCAGACTATCAGCCTGTACAGCAGAGCTACTCAGCCTGTACAGCAGAGCGCTAACAGCCTGTACAGCAGAGCAGACTAACAGCCTGTACAGCAGACTATCAGCCTGTACAGCAGAGCTACTCAGCCTGTACAGCAGACTAACAGCCTGTACAGCAGAGCAGACTAACAGCCTGTACAGCAGACTAACAGCCTGTACAGCAGAGCAGACTAACAGCCTGTACAGCAGAGCAGACTAACAGCCTGTACAGCAGAGCAGACTAACAGCCTGTACAGCAGACTATCAGCCTGTACAGCAGAGCAGACTAACAACCTGTACAGCAAACTATCAGCCTGTACAGCAGAGCAGACTAACAGCCTGTACAGCAGAGCAGACTAACAGCCTGTACAGCAGAGCAGACTAACAGCCTGTACAGCAGACTAACAGCCTGTACAGCAGAGCAGACTAACAGCCTGTACAGCAGACTATCAGCCTGTACAGCAGACTAACAGCCTGTACAGCAGAGCAGACTAACAGCCTGTACAGCAGAGCAGACTAACAGCCTGTACAGCAGACTAACAGCCTGTACAGCAGAGCAGACTAACAGCCTGTACAGCAGACTAACAGCCTGTACAGCAGAGCAGACTAACAGCCTGTACAGCAGAGCAGACTAACAGCCTGTACAGCAAAGCAGACTAACAGCCTGTACAGCAGACTAACAGCCTGTACAGCAGAGCAGACTAACAGCCACTGGCTGCTGCATATGCTGTACATAAACACATGATCGTAAGCAGACGTGGATGGTATAGCAGCATGGACACACTTCCATATGTAAACACTTACTTTTCCGGGGTTTGAGGTTGCGGTGAATGGGTGGTGGTTGGGTGTCTCCCGCTCCTCCCCCTCCTCCTCCCCCGGTGGTGTGTCTGCGAGATGGGCGTGTGTGGGGGTTGTGGGAGGAGGAGCGGAAACCCAGGTGTGCAGGCGGGGGTACCTGTCTCCCCAGAGAAGGCAATTCTCCAGGGCATGGGGTCATAATGACGTAGTTGGGGTCCTGGGAGTTGGGGTCGGGGAAGGAGGGGGGAGGTAAGGAGACGAGGGAGTTGGGGTCGGGGAAGGAGGGGGGAGGTAAGGAGACGAGGGAGGTGGGGTCGGGGTAGGAGGGGGGAGGTAAGGAGACGAGGGAGGCGTCGGCAGTGTTCATGGGAACATAGTTCTCATCGACATCTTCCTTTCCTGGACACGTTCCACCTAATGGTACCATGCCTTTATTCATCTGGTGGGGGGGGGTGAGAGAGAGAGGGGGTTGGGGTGGGCAGAGAGAGAAAAGGGGGGAGAGACAGATGAGAAAGGTGAACTATTTTAAGTGAGAAGTGGGCATTGGTCTGAAGCTGAAAAAATAAAGAAGATTCAATACCTATTCCACCCATGCTCTACCAAGGTTTTCCAGCACCACAATACCTAGGGCTCCAGAGTTTTGTACCAGATCTTCAATTTCTTGGCAATTTATCGCATGGAATAGCCTTCATTTCTCACATGGAATAGCCTTCATTTCTCAGAACGAAAAGACTGACGAGTTTCAGAAGAAAATGCTTTGTTTCTGGCCATTTTTAGCCTGTAATCGAACCCACAAATGCTGATGCTCCAGATACTCAACTAGTCTAAAGAAGGCCAGTTTTATTGCTTCATTAATCAGAACAACAGTTTTCAGCTGTGCTAACATAATTGCAAAAGGGTTTTCTAATGATTAATTAGCCTTTTAAAATTATAAACTTGGATTAGCTAACACAACGTGCCATTGGAACACAGGAGTGATGGTTGCTGATAATGGGCCTCTGTACGCCTATGTAGATATTCCATAAAAAATCTGCCATTTCCAGCTACAATAGTCATTTACAACATTAACAATGTCTACACTGTATTTCTGATCAATTTTATGTTATTTTAATGGACAAAAATTAGCTTTTCTTTCAAAAACAAGGACATTTCTAAGTGACCCCAAACTTTTGAACTGTAGTATATATATATATACACTGCTCAAAAAAATAAAGGGTACGCTAAAATAACACATCCTAGATCTGAATGAATGAAATAATCTTATTAAATACTTTTTTCTTTACATAGTTGAATGTGCTGACAACAAAATCACACAAAAATAATCAATGGAAATCCAATTTATCACCCCATGGAGGTCTGGATTTGGAGTCACTCTCAAAATTAAAGTGGAATACCACACTACAGGCTGATCCAACTTTGATGTAATGTCCGTAAAACAAGTCAAAATGAGGCTCAGTAGTGTGTGCTGCCTCCACGTGCCTGTATGACCTCCCTACAACGCCTGGGCATGCTCCTGATGAGGTGGCGGATGGTCTCCTGAGGGATCTCCTCCCAGACCTGGACTAAAGCATCCGCCAACTCCTGGACAGTCTGTGGTGCAACGTGGTGTTGGTGGATGGAGCGAGACATGATGTCCCACATGTGCTCAATTGGATTCAGGTCTGGGGAAGGCGGGCCAGTCCATAGCATCAATGCCTTCCTCTTGCAGGAACTGCTGACACACTCCAGCCACATGAGGTCTAGCATTGTCTTGCATTAGGAGGAACCCAGGGCCAACTGCACCAGCATATGGTCTCACAAGGGGTCTGAGGATCTCATCTCGGTACCTAATGGCAGTCAGGCTACCTCTGGCGAGCACATGGAGGGCTGTGCGGCCCCCCAAAGAAATGCCACCCCACACCATGACTGACCCACCCCAAACCGGTCATGCTGGAGGATGTTGCAGGCAGCAGAACGTTCTTCACGGCGTCTCCAGACTCTGTCACGTCTGTCACGTGCTCAGTGTGAACCTGCTTTCATCTGTGAAGAGCACAGGGCGCCAGTGGCGAATTTGCCAATCTTGGTGTTCTCTGGCAAATGCCAAATGTCCTGCAAGGTGTTGGGCTGTAAGCACAACCCCCACCTGTGGACGTCGGGCCCTCATACCACCCTCATGGAGTCTGTTTCTGACCGTTTGAGCAGACACATGCACATTTGTGGCCTGCTGGAGGTCATTTTGCAGGGCTCTGGCAGTGCTTCTCCTGCTCCTCCTTGCACAAAGGCGGAGGTAGCGGTCCTGCTGCTGGGTTGTTGCCCTCCTACGGCCTCCTCCACGTCTCCTGATGTACTGGCCTGTCTCCTGGTAGCGCCTCCATGCTCTGGACACTACGCTGACAGACACAGCAAACCTTCTTGCCACAGCTCGCATTGATGTGCCATCCTGGATGAGCTGCACTACCTGAGCCACTTGTGTGGGTTGTAGACTCCGTCTCATGCTACCACTAGAGTGAAAGCACCGCCAGCATTCAAAAGTGACCAAAACATCAGCCAGGAAGCATAGGAACTGAGAAGTGGTCTGTGGTTACCACCTGCAGAACCACTCCTTTATTGGGGGTGTCTTGCTAATTGTCTATAATTTCCACCTGTTGTCTATTCCAGTTGCACAACAGCATGTGAAATTTATTGTCAATCAGTGTTGCTTCCTAAGTGGACAGTTTGATTTCACAGAAGTGTGATTGACTTGGAGTTACATTGTGTTGTTTAAGTGTTCCCTTTATGTTTTTGAGCAGTATATATAGTTTTAGTTTAGTGCCTTATTGCATACACGATGCATGTTTTGGAATATTTGATATTCTGTACGGGCTTCTCTGTTATTAAATCATTTAGGTTAGTATTGTGTGCCTCCCCTGAGTGGCCACTGCATCGCAGTTGTTAGCTGTGCCACTAGAGATCCTGTAAAGTAAAATCTTTCCTCTGAAGAGTATGAAATAGGCTGTTTGAGAAGGTTTGAATCCTAAGCAACCTGCATACACAAGTACAATAGACCAACATAGCTACTGTAGTAGGTCAAAGCTGTGTACTGGAAAAGCTTGGTAGAACATTGACGAAGTAGACATTGCGGTGCTCATGTGAATCTCCTTTCTTTTTTCGGCTTCAGACCAATTCCTACTTCTCACTTAAAACGTAGTTTGTTGTTTTTAATTAAACCAAAAGGTGATTGTCTCTTAAAGGCGCCACAACATTTCCACATTTCCACTGCTTTTTCTTTTTTGCCACAATAAAAAACATAAAAGTTTTCAGTTTTCATTTGTAACCTTTAATTTGTCCTCGGCCAAAAGGTCTGGATCTTAATGGCACAGGTGATGTGCTTACATAACTGCAAGGTTTGAATGGTTTGAATCCTGGTCTGCTGGCTCCTGCCCTCTAATAGCTAAAATACATTTTGAACTATTTATTTAGGTTCTTGTAAAATGTAGAATGGTCAAAAGTAGTCGTCTGCAGTTTTCAGAAGGAAAATTGCACAGCTCAATTGATTGCAACGGTTTTACATTGTAAAATACAGTATGACTCAATTCCCATTGAAAGCAAAGTAAAATAAAATAGTTTTAAGTCATTTGACTTTTCAAGGTCGTATAAATAAACCATAGCGACTGGCTTAGTTGGTAGAGTATGGTGGTTTCAATGGCAGAGTTGTGGGTTCGATTCCCACAGGGACCAGTATGAACACGTATGCACTTTACTGTAAATTGCTCTGGCTAAGAGTGTCTGCTAAATGACTCACTTTACTGTAAGTCGCTCTGGCTAAGAGTGTCTGCTAAATGACTCACTTTACTGTAAGTCGCTCTGGCTAAGAGTGTCAGCTAAATGACTCAAATGTAAATAAAGACATCCTCATGTAGCCTAGAGCTTTGTCTTTCTGATGCCTTTTTACAGCTCGTCTCTAGCTTAAAGTGTTGAAGCGTTATGTATCCTATACATTTATATAATCCGGGATGGGGGGGCATTAGCCACTGGAATGGCAGTGCACGGCAGTTATTGACAAATTTGCAACACATGCTAACGCAGCATTCAGATGGGTGCTGTAAATACAATCAAGATGGTGAAATGGCAGAGTTGTTAGTTTGACACTGTTGATCAGCACATTTTTGGATTAACCTTTTCACGCCTGAGATACAAATATCTCTAACAGTCTCCCCAGAGTGAGTTCCAAATATCTCTAACAGTCTCCCCAGAGTGAGTTCCAAATATCTCTAACGGTCTCCCCCAGAGTGAGTTCCAAATATCTCTAAGGGTCTCCCCAGAGTGAGTTCCAAATATCTCTAACGGTCTCCCCCAGAGTGAGTTCCAAATATCTCTAACAGTCTCCCCCAGAGTGAGTTCCAAATATCTCTAACAGTCTCCCCAGAGTGAGTTCCAAATATCTCTAACAGTCTCCCCAGGGTGAGTTCCAAATATCTCTAACAGTCTCCCCCAGAGTGAGTTCCAAATATCTCTAAGGTTGCCCCAGAGTGAGTTCCAAATATCTCTAAGGGTCTCCCCAGAGTGAGATCCAAATATCTCTAACAGTCTCCCCAGAGTGAGATCCAAATATCTCTAACAGTCTCCCCAGCGTGAGTTCCAAATATCTCTAACAGTCTCCCCAGAGTGAGTTCCAAATATCTCTAACGGTCACCCCCAGAGTGAGTTCCAAATATCTCTAACAGTCTCCCCAGAGTGAGTTCCAAATATCTCTAACAGTCTCCCCAGTGTGAGTTCTTTATGCGCGTGATGTCAGAATGCACTCACTGTTCCAAAATGTGATTGTTCCGCAACAGGACAGTTAACCCGCGCTGCCCTCAAACCAAGACACTCTGCCTGCTAATTATCTATAGGCTGTGTTTCAACTTGTCAATTTCAAATTATTTTCTAAAAAGTTTTATTTTCTAACAATAGGTTTGAATTGAGGTGTGTTCCGCCTCTTGATTAATTCACATAAAAGTAGCCCATTTCACTTTAACGGACAATTTTTTTGTTTTTTGGGGGGGGCTTTACTGAGCAGGACAAACTTCTCTCTTTGGATGAGAGCCCAAGCACTTCCCCAGTCAGAACAGAACCTGCACAAACTCCCCCCCCCCCCCCCCGGCACATTTTCCGGCTGGTGCCCCCATTACCTTCATTGTTGTTTTCCTTACGCCATGATAATAACTTTGGACACGTGTGCATTTCTATCAAACTATGTGCCTCAGTATGTTATCATAGTCGTTTCTACTATAGAGAACACACTGTATGTACGGAGCATAATATATCTGTGTGTTTTGTCCCTTTAAAACCGCGGACAAGGCAAGGTACTAATTTCATAACCTTTATGGTGTTATGTTCAGTCGCGCGTCTGTAGCTAGCTACATTCTTCTATTAGCTCTGTAAAACAAAGCTAATGGTTTCTTTAGCATTGTGTTGTATCTTTTGAAGCTGCCCTGGCCTTTAGCATAGCTCTGCTCTACACTGCCCCCTTGTGGAGCTCATCAGTTACTGTTTTCTTACTGTCATATCATTCATATTTGTGATTTTTTTTTTATGTCAATGCAATTTTTAACATTTATTTTTTATAGCAGTGTTATTATGTAATATTGTTTTATTGCTATATCCTGATATTGTATTCTAATTAGTAATAATTCATCTTTATTCTGTACTTTCAGAAACCACAAACACACAAAAACAGTTTTGAACAATATCACACCTGTAACTGGACATCATTCGAGCTGAAGATTGAGGCCAACTTTTGTATCCTAGCAACATACTGTTTGAATGTACACTCCTTAACAGTTTTACTGGATGTAAACACAGCAAGGAAACCAATAGGCTGATATGTAGTAGTAGTCTATTTTATTGAAGTATTCATTGTGGTTGATCAGTGGAGAGGATGATGAGGGAGTGGGTAGGATGAGGGACTGGAGAGGGTGATGATGGAGTGGGTAGGATGAGGGAGTGGAGAGGGTGATGAGGCAGTGGGTAGGATGAGGGAGTGGAGAGGGTGATGAGGGAGTGGGTAGGATGAGGGTGGAGAGGGTGATGAGGGAGTGGGTAGGGGGAGGGTGGAGAGGGTGATGAGGGAGTGGGTAGGATGAGGGTGGAGAGGGTGATGAGGCAGTGGGTAGGATGAGGGAGTGGAGAGGGTGATGAGGCAATGGGTAGGATGAGGGTGGAGAGGGTGATGAGGCAGTGGGTAGGATGAGGGAGGAGAGGGTGATGAGGGAGTGGGTAGGATGAGGGAGTGGAGAGGGTGATGAGGCAGTGGGTAGGATGATGGAGTGGAGAGGGTGATGAGGCAGTGGGTAGGATGAGGGTGGAGAGGGTGATGATGCAATGGGTAGGATGAGGGTGAAGAAGGTGATGAGGGAGTGGGTAGGATGAGGGAGTGGAGAGGGTGATGAGGCAGTGGGTAGGATGAGGGAGTGGAGAGGGTGATGAGGCAGTGGGTAGGATGAGGGAGTGGAGAGGGTGATGAGGCAGTGGGTAGGATGAGGGAGTGGAGAGGGTGATGAGGCAGTGGGTAGGATGAGGGTGGAGAAGGTGATGAGGGAGTGGGTAGGATGAGGGAGTGGAGAGGGTGATGAGGCAGTGGGTAGGTGGGTGAGATATTGTCACTATAATTGCATAATGGAACTGTACGTGATTTGTATGTGAACTGCAGTCCAATCAGAAGCCTTGTTCAATAATCACCTGACCTGTTTAGTTGGTCGGTGAACTATGTAGCCATTGAGGGCAGCAGTGTCGATCAGATGGAAAACATATCGTCTTATACCACATTGCTAGCTGTTTATCGTGTCCGCCTTATCCATTGACCCTATTTTGACGTTATTGTCAAGCACACAGTCTGGTTTGATCTTTTTCTCTCTCACGCCAGGTGGTCCACCTTCCCTGTGGCCGACATGGTTGCTGTATGGACAGTGGAGAGGACATGGATGTCTCGTTTGTCATGCCACTTTACTGCCAGCTGTTGACCGTTCTCCTTGAACTCCACCTCCCCCCCCCCCCCCCTCCCCCCCTTCTGCATCTTCCTGTTCCTGCTTCCGGCATTCCCTTCCTGTTCGACTGGACTGTGGAGAGCAGATGCTGGAAGAGTGTGGGACTTTTGCACCAATTGTCCACATACAAAGTGTGTCCCTTGCTGAGATGAGGAGCCAGCATGGTCATCACCACGGACCCGGACACCCCAAGCCCCTCATAATGCTGGATGTCAGTGGTGGACCCTGTGTAGACTATAATGTCCCGGACAAATCCTGTCTTCACGTCACACATGACAAAGAACTTGACCCCCAAAACCTGTGCCTTTTGGAGGGAATATATTGACGGAACGCCAGCCTACCTTTCCATAACATCAGGGACTCATCAATGCATAGGTCCTCGTATGGAACAAAGACCCGACCAAATGTTGATAAGGCTGGTAAGAACATTTCTTATTTTGAGTAACGGGTCATTTAGGCTGGCAGTAGCATTGTTGACGGGGTGGCAAAGAAGGGAGTTGCAAACATAGGAGCTGTGCTCCAGTATTCTCTTAGGGAGTTCTTCTTTACTATTCCCATGAGAAGGACTGTCACCACGAAGGTATACATTTCACTAATTGTGGTTATCAACCATTTAGCGAGTTTCCCCCCTCACTCCTGGCTCTTTCTTCTCTTGTAGCTCCAAGGCATAGCGATTGGTCTCCTCCGCTATGTCTCCCACCAGCTCCTCTGTCAGAAACAGATTGAAGCACTCCGCCTCAGAGGGAAATAGCAAGGTTGCGTTGCACTCCAGACTGGGACTCATCAAAACAAACAGCAGGGCCAGGAGGGGTGAAATGTCTGGCGGCCTTCCAGCTACCACAGAACTCCTGTACTTCATCCACTATCGGTCTCCCTCCATCACCACCAGCATCTTCAAAGGGACCAGGGACTTCGTCAGTGGTCAAGGGGTCCTCAGATTCAGGGTTCTCAATGGCTACAAGGTTGGGGGGGCAGCTCCTCTCTGTCACTGTCAGAATCTGATTCCTGACTTTCAGACTCCAGAGTGAGATCCAAATATCTCTAACAGTCTCCCCAGAGTGAGTTCCAAATATCTCTAACAGTCTCCCCAGAGTGAGTTCCAAATATCTCTAACAGTCTCCCCAGTGTGAGTTCCAAATATCTCTAACAGTCTCCCCAGAGTGAGTTCCAAATATCTCTAAAAAAACCCTCCTGAATTTCCATCATTTGTGAGTTGTCTCCATTTGAAAGACATTGTTAATGCTACAGGTTAGCCCACTACCTACATACATAAACAACAACACTGAATGGCTCAGAGTGGACTGTGTTTGTGCAAAATGGCGACTGTGTTTGTTCAAAAATGTTTCTGTGAAAAAAAGTGTGGCTAGCTCAAACGCTGACCGTTGCGTCAATTGTAACTGGACAAAATCTAAATAAGCATTCTAATCACAACAGTTTGAGCGTACTTTGTACATTGATCACATCTGTGGCTAACTCTTACCGTAGCTTGGACTATGGACTAGCTAGCTAGCTAGTATTGCAAAAGCCTATTGCATGCATTGTAAGGTAGCGGCGTGACAATTTGCCCAAAGTTTGGTGTTAGTTTCGTTTAGAGAACAAAAATGTAGGAACAGCATTTGGGATGAGAGCTAACGTAATCTAGCTTCTGTGTCGAGGTCCTAGATAGCTAGCTAATGGCTGAAGTAATTTGTGTAAAAACCTTTCATAACCAAATATAGATAGCTACATTTCTATGCCTGTTCGTTAGCTAGCTAGCTTTCAGCTGACTGGTGCTAGCTACATAGCTAATCAAAATATATTTTGTGCATTTTTGATTAACCTCAGCTTGAATTCCACCATTTAGCTAGCTACAATCTTAGAAAAAAAGGTGCTATCTAGAACCAAAAGGGTTCTTTGGCCGTCACATAGGAGAACCTTTAGAAGAACCCTTTTTGGTTTCAGGAAAAAACCCTTTCGGGTTCCATGTAGAACCCTTTGCACAGAGGGTTCTACATGGAACCCGAAAGGGTTCTACCTGGAACCAAACAGGGTTTTACCTGGATCCAAAAAGGGTTCTCCAATGGGGATAGCCGAAGAACCCTTTTGGAACCCTTTTTGTATCTACAGTAGCCTAGGTTGGTTCTCATCCACTTCTTATGATTGGTCAGCCTAGTGCAGCTGTGTTGTTGTCGAGCAACAGAGTAGCTTGACCCGGTGCTGGATCTCTTGAGTTTTGGCTGAAAAATATATTTAGCATTGTCAGAAATGCTACAAAAAGCTATTGTTTCTTTATTGGCATGTGAGAGTGATAAATTATACATTTAAATTAAAACTTTTGTCGCTACAAACTTATTCAGTACGAAAGGTGGCAAGACTAATGGTCACGTTTATGAATGCTGTAGTCTCCTACTTATCCGATGCCTAGATATTCAGCTAGGTCGGGGATAAAAATGTACTTTTTTCCCCCGAATGCTAACAACCCTGTTCAAAATCCGGTATGTGGCTCTCGGTAACAGCCAGCTGGCTCATGATGAGAGGCAGGGAGTGTGTTGTGTACTTCCAAATCAAGGTGATTAGTACATTTTCATCGACATTGTTGTCATATTGGCTTAGTTACGATGACAGGGAAATGTTTATTTAACACTGAGCTTCAACCAATAGCCTGCTATTGTCGCACCGAAAAAATATTTTAGTACCCACTCCTAGTAGCTAGCTAGTTGATGAATTCTTTGTTGGTCTATATGAGTAACATATATTATTCATTGATAGTTATAAAAATGTTAAAATCACTGATATACTCACAAAGTAGCTGTTGAAGTTGTCGCTAAACTCAAACATGCTGGCTCTGGTCTGGTCAGACATGCTGGCTCTGGTCTGGTCAGCGAGGGACCTTGGTACAGCATAGCTCTCCTGGGAACCTGTGCCTGTATCACACACACACACACACACACACACACACACACACACACACACACACACACACACACACACACA
>NC_138308.1:98403660-98416160 GCF_965601325.2 Salmo salar | reverse complement strand
GTCATCTTTGCATGGTGGCCACTCCAAGGGAGAGTAGCAACAGTGCTTAACTTTCTCCATTTATAGACAACTTTTCTTACCGTGGACTGATGAACATCAAGGCTTTTAGAGATACTTTTGTAACCCTTTCCAGCTTTATGCAAGTCAACAGTTCTTAACCTTAGGGCTTCTGAGATATCTTTTGTTTGAGGCATGGTTCATATCAGGCAATGCTTCTTGTGAATAGCAAACTCAAATTTTGTGAGTTTTGTTGTAGGGCAAGGCAGCTCTAACCAACATCTCCAATCTCGTCTCATTGATTGGACTCCAGGTTAGCTGACTCCTGACTCTAATTAGCTTTTGGAGAAGTCATTAGTCTAGGACTTCACATACTTTATCCAACCTACACTGTGAATGTTTAAATTATGTATTCAATATAGACAAGACAAATACAATAATTTGTTATTAGTTTAAGCACACGGTTTTTGTCTATTGTTGTGACTTAGATTAAGATCAGATCAAATTTTATGACCTATTTTGACAGGAGGTTAGGAAGTACAGCTCAGTTTCCACCTCATTTTGTGGGCAGTGTGCACATAGCCTGTCGTCTCTTGAGAGACAGGTCTGCCAACGGTGGCCTTTCTCAATAGCAAGGCTATGCTCACTGAGTCTGTACATAGTCAAAGATTTCCTTAATTTTGGGTCAGTCACAGTGGTCAGGTATTCTGCCACTGTGCACTCTCTGTTTAGGGCCAAATAGCATTCTAGTTTGCTCTGTTTGTTAATTCTTTCCAATGTTTCAAGTAATTATCTTTCTGTTTTCTCATGATTTGGTTGGGTCTAATTGTGTTGCTGTCCTGGGTTCTCTGTGGGGTCTGTTTGTGTTTGTGAACAGAGCCCCAGGACCAGCTTGCTTAGGGGGCTCTTCTCCAGGTTCATCTCTCTGTAGGTGATGGCTTTGTTATGGAAGGTTTGGGAATCACTTCCTTTTAGGTGGTTGTAGAATTTATTGGCTCTTTTCTGGATTTTGATAATTAGCGGGTTTTGGCCAAATTCTGCTCTGCATGGATTATTTGGTGTTTTACGTTGTACACTGAGGATATTTTTAGCAGAATTCTACATGCAGAGTCTCAAATTGGTGTTTGCCCCATTTTGTGAATTCTTGGTTGGTGAGTGGACCCCAGACCTCACAACCATAAAGGGAAATGTGTTCTATAACTGATTCAAGTATTTTTAGCCAGATCCTAGTTGGTATGTTGAATTTGTTGTTCCTTTTGATGGCACAGAATGCCCTTCTTGCCTTGTCTCTCAGATCGTTCACAGCTTTGTGGAAGTTACCTGTGGCTCTGATGTTTAGGCCGAGGTATGTATAGGTTTTTGTGTGCTCTAGGGCAACGGTGTCTAGACGGAATTTGCATTTGTCGTCATGGCAACTGGACCTTTTTTGGAACAACATTATTTTTTATCTCACTGAGATTTACTGTCAGGGCCCAGGTCTGTCAGGGACCAGGTCTGGCAGAATCTGTGCAGAAGATCTAGGGGCTGCTGTAGGTCCTCCTTGGTTGGGGACAGAAGTACCAGATCATCAGCAAACAGTAGACATTTGACTTCAGATTCCAGTAGGGTGAGGCTGGGTGCTGCAGAATGTTCTAGTCCCCTCGCCAATTCGTTGATATACACTACCATTCAAAAGTTAGGGGTCACTTAGAAATGTCCTTGTTTTTGAAAGAAAAGCATTTTTTTTTTTTTAAATAACATCAAATTAATCAGAAATAAGGGGTGTTGGAAATGACTATTGTAGCTGGAAACGGCTGATTTTTTATGGAATATCTACATAGGCGTACAGAGGCCCATTATCAGCAACCATCACTCCTGTGTTCCAATGGCACGTTGTGTTAGCTAATCCAAGTTTATCATTTTAAAAGGCTAATTGATCATCAGAAAACCCTTTTGCAAATATGTTAGCACAGCTGAAAACTGTTGTTCTGATTAAAGAAGCAATAAAACTGGCCTTCTTTAGACTAGTTGAGTATCTGGAGCATCAGCATTTGTGGGTTCGATTATAGGCTCAAAATGGCCAGGAACAAAGACCTTTCTTCTGAAACTCGTCAGTCTATTCTTGTTCTGAGAAATGAAGGCTATTCCATGCGAGAAATTGCCAAGAAACTGAAGATCTCATACAACGCTGTGTACTAATTCCTTCACAGAACAGCGCAAACAGGGTCTAACCAGAATAGAAAGAGTGGGAGGCCCCGGTGCACAACTGAGCAAGAGAACAAGTACATTAGTGTCTAGTTTGAGAAACAGACACCTCACAAGTCCTCAACTGGCAGCTTCATTAAATAGTAACCGCAAAACACCAGTCTCAACGTCAACAGTGAAGAGGCGACTCCGGGATGCTGGCCTTCTAGGCAGAGTTCCTCTGTCCAGTGTCTGTGTTCTTTTGCCCATCTTAATCTTTTCTTTTTATTGGCCAGTCTGAGATATGGCTTTTTCTTTGCAACTCTGCCAAGAAGGCCAGCATCCCGGAGTCGCTTCTTCACTGTTGACGTTGAGACTGGTGTTTTGCGGGTACACAGCGTTGTACGAGATTCCATTCAAAATCAGCCGTTTCCAGCTACACTAGTCATTTACAATATTAACAATGTCTACACTGTATTTCTGATCAATTTGGTGTTATTTTAATTTGTATATCAGACCCTCATGCCAAATTGAGTCAAAGGCTTTTTTGAAATCAACAAAGCATGAGAAGACTTTGCCGTGGTTTGGTTTGTTTGTTTGTCAGTTAGGATGTGCAGGGTGAATACGTGGTCTGTCGTACGGTAATTTGGTAAAAAGCCGATTTGCCATTTGCTCAGTACATTGTTTTCACTGAGGAAATGTACAAGTCTGCTGTTAATGCAGTGGATTTTCCCAAGGTTGCTGTTGATGCATATCCCACGGTAGTTATTGGGGTTAGGGTTGGATACAGCCCTCTTTTTTTATAACTAGGCAAGTCAGTTAAGAACAAATTTTCATTTACAACGACGGCCTACCCCAGCCAAACCCAGACGATGCTGGGCCAATTGTGCGCCGCCCTACGGGACTCCCAATCACGGCCAGATGTGATGCAGCCTGGATTTGAACCAGGTACTGCAGTGACGCCTCTTGCACTGAGATGCAGTGTCTTGCACCCATTTAGTTGTCGTCATCATTCTCACCTTAGTAAACTCAGTCTGTTTCTTTCTCAGACAGCCTTTGCTTTTCCAGAGCTATTATACTGCCTTATCAAAAGACTACTGAAAACATGAACACATACACACACACACACACACACACACACACACACACACACACACACACACACACACACACACACACACACACACACACACACACACACACACACACACACACACACATACACACACATACACACACAGAGCATGTTTCCAGTTTGATTTTATTTCTTCATCTCTTTCCTCTCCTCCCCTCTAGTAGGGGGGGGGGGGGGGGTAGTGCCAAGATGGCCAAATCCCAGGGGGTGAGGGTAGTGCCAAGATGGCCAGATCCCAGGGGGAGGGTAGTGCCACGATGGCAAAATCCCAGGGGGAGGGTAGTGCCAAGATGACCAATCAGAGGTTATTGTTACTGGTGATATTAATACAGAAATGCTACTTTTAAAAGGTCTTAAGAATAAAATAAAAAATATGTATTTGTTTTATACCAGCTGATTAATGAGCCTATCACAGTCGGTCCTTCTACCCAAACCATCACGTCGGCTAGATCAAGGGGTTGTAAACTATGGGCTCAGTGATCATTCCATCATTTTTCTGAAGTAGGAAGGTTATCATAACTTATCATAAAATTATCATAACTTAATAAAAGATTAGGTCTATGAAGAATTATAGTGCAGATATTTTTGCTGGTTAGAGGCAGAGAATCCCAGTGGAAAGAGGGGAACCGGCAAGGCAGAGACAGCAAGGGCGGTTCGTTGCTCCAGCCTTTCCGTTCACCTTCACACTCCTGGGCCAGACTATACTTAATCATAGGACCTACTGAAGAGATAAGTCTTCAGTAAAGACTTAAAGGTTGAGACTGAGTCTGCGTCTCTCACATTGGTAGGCAGACCATTCCATAAAAATGGAGCTCTATAGGAGAAAGCCCTACCTCCAGCCGTTTGCTTAGAAATTCTAGGGACAATTAGGAGGCCTGCGTCTTGTGACCGTAGCGTACGTGTAGGTATGTACGGCAGGACCAAATCGGAAAGATAGGTAGGAGCAAGCCCATGTAATGCTTTGTAGGTTAGCAGTAAAACCTTGAAATCAGCCCTTGCCTTAACAGGAAGCCAGTGTAGGGAGGCTAACACTGGAGTAATATGATCAAATTTTTTGGTTCTAGTCAGGATTCTAGCAGCCGTATTTAGCACTAACTGAAGTTTATTTAGTGCTTTATCCGGGTAGCCGGAAAGTAGAGCATTGCAGTAGTCCAGCCTAGAAGTAACAAAAGCATGGATTAATTTTTCTGCGTCATTTTTGGACAGAAAATTTCTGATTTTTGCAATGTTACGTAGATGGAAAAAAGCTGTCCTTGAAACAGTCTTGATATGTTCTTCAAAAGAGAGATCAGGGTCCAGAGTAACGCCGAGGTCCTTCACAGTTTTATTTGAGACGACTGTACAACCATCCAGATTAATTGTCAGATTCAACAGAAGATCTCTTTGTTTCTTGGGACCTAGAACAAGCATCTCTGTTTTGTCCGAGTTTAAAAGTAGAAAGTTTGCAG
Source organism: Salmo salar (assembly GCF_965601325.2). Lineage (NCBI taxonomy): Eukaryota > Metazoa > Chordata > Actinopteri > Salmoniformes > Salmonidae > Salmo > Salmo salar. Next base: position 98,411,417 of record NC_138308.1, on the reverse strand, counting down.
CCATCCACTTCTTTATGTCTGAAACACAGGCTTCTAGCGAGGGCAATTTTGGGGCTTCACCATGTTTCATTGAAATGTACAGCTGTGTGTCGTCCGCATAGCAGTGAAATTTAACATTATGTTTTCGAATGACATCCCCAAGAGGTAAAATATATAGTGAAAACAATAGTGGTCCTAAAACGGAACCTTGAGGAACACCGAAATTTACAATTGATTTGTCAGAGGACAAACCATTCACAGAGACAAACTGATATCTTTCCGACAGATAAGATCTAAACCAGGCCAGAACTTGTCCATGTAGACCAATTTGGGTTTCCAATCTCTCCAAAAGAATGTGGTGATCGATGGTATCAAAAGCGGCACTAAGATCTAGGAGCACGAGGACAGATGCAGAGCCTCGGTCTGACGTCATTAAAAGGTCATTTACCACCTTCACAAGTGCAGTCTCAGTGCTATGATGGGGTCTAAAACCAGACTGAAGCGTTTCGTATACATTGTTTGTCTTCAGGAAGGCAGTCAGTTGCTGTGCAACAGCTTTTTCTAAAATTTTGGAGAGGAATGGAAGATTCGATATAGGCCGATAGTTTTTTATAATTTCTGGATCAAGATTCGGCTTTTTCAAGAGAGGCTTTATTACTGCCACTTTTAGTGAGCTTGGTACACATCCGGTGGATAGAGAGCCGTTTATTATGTTCAACATAGGAGGGCCAAGCACAGGAAGCAGCTCTTTCAGTAGTTTAGTTGGAATAGGGTCCAGTAGGCAGCTTGAGGGTTTGGAGGCCATGATTATTTTCATCATTGCGTCAAGAGATATAGTACTAAAACACTTTAGTATCTCCCTTGATCCTAGGTCCTGGCAGAGTTGTGCAGACTCAGGACAATGGAGCTTTGGAGGAATACCCAGATTTAAAGAGGAGTCTGTAATTTGCTTTCTAATGATCATGATCTTTTCCTCAAAGAAGTTCATAAATGTATTACTGCTGAAGTGAAAGCCATCCTCCATTTGCGAAGGCTGCTTTTTAGTTAGCTTTGCGACAGTATCAAAAAGAAATTTCGGATTGTTCTTATTTTCCTCAATTAAGTTGGAAAAATAGGATGATCGAGCAGCAGTAAGGGCTCTTCGATACTGCACGGTACTGTCTTTCCAAGCTAGTCGGAAGACTTCCAGTTTGGTGTGGCGCCATTTCCGTTCCAATTTTCTGGAAGCTTGCTTCAGAGCTCGTGTATTTTCTGTATACCAGGGAGCTAGTTTCTTATGACAGATGTTTTTAGTTTTTAGGGGTGCAACTGCATCTAGGGTATTTCGCAAGGTTAAATTGAGTTCCTCGGTTAGGTGGTTAACTGATTTTTGTCCTCTGACGTCCTTGGGTAGGCAGAGGCAGTCTGGAAGGGCATCAAGGAATCTTTGGGTTGTCTGAGAATTTATAGCACGACTTTTAATGCTCCTTGGTTGGGGTCTGAGCAGATTATTTGTTGCAATTGCAAACGTAATAAAATGGTGGTCCGATAGTCCAGGATTATGAGGAAAAACATTTAGATCCACAACATTTATTCCATGGGACAAAACTAGGTCCAGAGTATGACTGTGGCAGTGAGTAGGTGGGGGGGGGGGGGTGGGGGGGGGGGGGGGGTAGTGCCAAGATGGTCAAATCCCAGGGGGGAGGGTAGTGCCAAGATGGCCAAATCCCAGGGGGGGTAGTGCCAAGATGGCCAAATCGCAGGGGGAGGGTAGTGCCAAGATGGCCAAATCCCAGGGGGTGAGGGTAGTGCCAAGATGGCCAGTGCCAGGGAGGGGGTAGTGCCAAGATGGCCAAATCCCAGGGGGTGGGTAGTGCCAAGATGGTCAAATCCCAGGGGGAGGGTAGTGCCAAGATGACCAAATCCCAGGGGGAGGGTAGTGCCAAGATGGTCAAATCCCAGGGGGGGGGTAGTGCCAAGATGGCCAGTGCCAGGGGGGGAGGGTAGTGCCAAGATGGCCAGTGCCAGGGGGGGAGGGTAGTGCCAAGATGGCCAAATCCCGGGGGGGGGTAGTGCCAAGAAGGCCAAATCCCAGGGGGGGAGTGGTGCCAAGATGGTCAAATCCCAGGGGGAGGGGGGAGGGTTGTGCCAAGATGGCCAAATCCCAGGGGGGAGAGTAGTGACAAGATGGCCAAATCCCAGGGGGTGGGGGTAGTGCCAAGATGGCCAAATCCCAGGGGGGGAGGGTAGTGCCAAGATGGTCAAATCCCAGGGGGTGGGGGTAGTGCCAAGATGGCCAAATCCCAGGGGGAGGGTAGTGCCAAGATGGCCAAATCCCAGGGGGGAGGATAGTGCCAAGATGGTCAAATCCCAGGGGGAGGGTAGTGCCAAGATGGTCAAATCCCAGGGGGAGGATAGTGCCAAGATGGCCAAATCCCAGGGGGGAGGGTAGTGCCAAGATGGTCAAATCCCAGGGGGGAGGGTAGTGCCACGATGGCCAAATCCCAGGGGGAGGGTAGTGCCAAGATGGCCAATCAGAGGTTATTGTTACTGGTGATATTAATACAGACATGCTACTTTTAAAAGGTCTTAAGAATAAAATAAAAAATATGTATTTGTTTTATACCAGCTGATTAATGAGCCTATCACAGTCGGTCCTTCTACCCAAACCATCACGTCGGCTAGATCAAGGGGTTGTAAACTATGGGCTCAGTGATCATTCCATCATTTTTCTGAAGTAGGAAGGTTATCATAACTTATCATAAAATTATCATAACTTAATAAAAGATTAGGTCTATGAAGAATTATAGTGCAGATATTTTTGTTAATTGTCTGAGCAAATTAGACCGGTCTGCTGTATTGAAATGCAGTGAAGTGGAGATTGCCTGGGGGCCATTTTAAATCATTGTTTTTACATGCTGTAGATAAGCAGGCTCCAGTGAAAAAGGTTAGAATTAAGAAAAGAACAGAGCCATGGATAAATGATAACATTTTAAAGGCAATTAAGTGTAGAAATGAACGCTTTCTGGAGTTTAGGAAATCCAGGGCACATTATATATTTATAGGCTATAAGAAGTTAAGAAATGAGGTCAACAGGATAATACAGAAGGCCCATAAATAATATTTTAATGACAAAATATTTGCAAATAGAAACAATCTGACTAAATTATAGAAGTGACTGAAGCTGTTAGGTTATAGTAACAGTTTAAAGACCAAAGCTCTCAATCTCAGCTTGGACATTGGAGGAAAGGTTACATCAGATAAGACCATGGTTGCAGACAGTCTGAATAGCTATTTTTACAACTATAGCTAATACATTAGTTAGCAAATTACCTTGTCAATCAAGTTGCTATGGGGGGAGAGTCATGTCCAGCAGTTTCACTCAACAGCGATGGGATTCAAGTAGATTATTTTTTTCATTTGAAAAGGTGTCTGAGTCCACCGTGCTAGAGAGGCTGAAAGAACTTGACCGTTCCATAGCAACTGGCCTTGACAACATTCCCGCCAGATTTCTAAAGGATTGCTGCGGCAGTTTACAACTCCTTGTGGTGTAACTCACATTGTGAATCTGTCTATTGAACTAGGGGGTTTTCCCAGTGAACTAAAGGGTCAAGGGTGATTACTTTATATAAAAAAAAAGGCAATAAGTTAGATCATTGGAAACTATCTCAATCCTGTGTTGCTTTATCGAAGGTCATGGAAAAGATTGTGTTCAAGCAGATTGACAGTTATATTTCCTTACGTAACCGGTTCTATGAGCTAAAATCTGTCTTCAGGAAATCCCATTCCACTGACACCTGCCTACTGTATCTGACTGACCACATCAGGAAGGAAGTAGACGGAGGGGCATTTTGTCGTATGGTTATGTTAGATCTCCAAAAGGCGTTTGAATACAATGAATCATGAGATTCTGTTAATCAAACTAAGAGCCTTAGGCTTTAACAACTTAGCAGTGAAATGGGTTAGCTCTTACCTGCAAGGAAGAAAACAGATGGTGGATGTGGATGGGGACTCTGTCTAAACCCCAAAATCTTGAACTGTGGGGTACCCCAAGGGAGTGTGCTGGGTCCACTTTTATTTCTATTGTATATAAAAGATCTGAAATCTGCCTGTACATGTGACCTTTTCCTATATGCAGATGATTCTGCACTGTGTGGTTTCTCCCAAAGATAAAAATGTGTTTGAACTTCTGCATGTCAGTAAATGGCTATATGACAATAAGCTGTTACTACACATTGGAAAAACATAGTCCATCTTGTTCGGGTCCAAAGTGAAACTGTTGAAATCCCCAGATTTTAAAGGTGGTAGTAGGTGACGTAGTAGTCGTGGCAAAAGACTCTGTTAATTATCTTGGATGTGTGCTAGATAACCAACTGACAGGGGAGAGCACGGCACAAAAAACGTTATCTCCAAAGTGAACCATAAAATTAGATTCCCGGGCAAGAACCTCCAAATATCTGGATAGGAATACAATTGGGGACATTGGCAGGGGCTCTTGTTCAGTGCCACTTCGACTATGCGTGCTCTTCCTGGTACAATAGTGCCTCCAAGATATCAAATAAATTGAAGAACAAATTAGTCAGGATTATTCTTAAACTTCCAGCACTTACGCATCTCGACTATTTTCCCGCTTTGAAAGCCTTTATGGTTCCTAGGTACTTATGTAACTACTCTAATTTAGTCCGGGATAACCATTAGTCCGGGATAACCATTAGTCCGGAATAACCATTAGTCCGGGATAACCATTAGTCCGGGATAACCATTAGTCCGGAATAACCATTAGTCCGGGATAACCATTAGTCCGGGATAACCATTAGTCCGGGATAACCATTAGTCCGGGATAACCATTAGTCCGGGATAACCATTAGTCCGGGATAACCATTAGTCCGGGATAACCATTAGTCCGGGATAACCGTTCCACTAGAAGGAGCCAAACTGACGTTGTTCCTTTTTTAGATTTAAAAGTGGTATGTCAAATGTATTTATTTCAAATCAAATCAAATATATTTATATAGCCCTTCTTACATCAGCTGATATCTCAAAGTGCTGTACAGAAACCCAGCCTAAAACCCCCCAAAACAGCAAGCAATGCAGCTGTAGAAGCACGGTGGGGGAAATAATAATGATTTTTTTTCTTTATTATTATACTCTGCTGCCATATTCTTTTGGAATAATCTTCCAAAGAATTTGAATTATATAACCTCCATGGGTAGTTTCAAGTTCTCACTGGGAGAAGAAAAAAAAAATGGCTAAATAGTGGCATGTCTCAAAGGGGATATTCACTTGTAGACCATCTGTTATTTAGATGAAACTAGGTGGCGGAGGTCTGCCTTTTGGTGTTTGTTGTTTATTATATTGTGATTGTCTTGTGTGTGTGTGTATATACGGAGAAAAAAATAAAGAAATGTATGTATTCACTACTGTAAGTCGCTCTGGATAAGAGCGTCTGCTAAATGACTAAAATGTATAATGTGTATATATATATATATATATATTAGGGATTGATTGTTTGTATATTAAGGGTGTGTGAGAAGAGGAGGAAGAGGAGGAAGAGGAGGGAGATGTATCTGTCCATAGTTGTTTATTAGGAACGGAAATTGTATTAATTATCGGATGTTGTGAAACAAACAACAATTGTGTCTGTCATTGTCTGTTGTCATTACAATCGCCGCCTAACCTTGTTGCATTATTCCCCCTCTTCCCTCTTCCCCTCTCTTCCCTCTTCCCCCCTCTTCCCTCTTCCCTCTTCCCTCTTCCCCTCTTCCCCTCTTCCCTCTTCCCCTTTTTCCCCTCTTCCCTCTTCCCCCTCTTCCCTCTTCCCTCTTCCCCTCTTCCCCTCTTCCCCCCTCTTCCCCTCTTCCCTCTTCCCTCTTCCCCTTTCCCCTCTTCCCCCTTCCCTCTTCCCCTTTCCCCTCTTCCCCCCTCTTCCCTCTTCCCCCCTCTTCCCTCTTCCCTCTTCCCCTCTTCCCCTCTTCCCTCTTCCCTCTTCCCCTCTTCCCCTCTTCCCTCTTCCCCTCTTCCCTCTTCCCCTCTTCCCCTCTTCCCTCTTCCCCCTCTCCCCTCTTCCCTCTCCCCTCTTCCCTCTTCCCTCTTCCCTCTTCCCCTCTTCCCCTCTTCCCTCTTCCCTCTTCCCCCTCTCCCCTCTTCCCTCTCCCCTCTTCCCTCTCCCCTCTTCCCTCTTCCCTCTTCCCCTCTTCCCTCTTCCCCGCTTCCCTCTTCCCTCTTCCCTCTTCCCCTCTTCCCTCTTCCCCTCTTCCCCTCTCCCCTCTTCCCCTCTTCCCTCTTCCCCTCTTCCCCCTCTTCCCTCTTCCCCTTTTCCCCCTCTTCCCTCTTCCCCTCTCCCCTCTTCCCCTCTTCCCCCTCTTCCCCTTTCCCCCTCTTCCCCCTCTTCCCTCTTCCCCTTTCCCCCTCTTCCCCTTTCCCCCTCTTCCCTCTTCCCCTCTTCCCCTCTTCCCCTCTCCCCTCTTCCCTCTCCCCTCTTCCCTCTCCCCTCTTCCCCCTCTCCCCTCTTCCTTCTTCCCCCTCTTCCCTCTTCCCCTCTTCCCCCTCTTCCCCTCTCCCCTCTTCCCTCTCCCCTCTTCCCTCTCCCCTCTTCCCCCTCTCCCCTCTTCCTTCTTCCCCCTCTTCCCTCTCCCCTCTTCCCCCTCTCCCCTCTTCCTTCTTCCCCCTCTTCCCTCTTCCCTCTTCCCCTCTTCCCCTCTTCCCTCTTCTCCCTCTTCCCCCTCTTCCCCTCTCCCCTCTCCCCCTCTTCCCTCTTCCCCTTTCCCCCTCTTCCCTCTTCCCCCTCTTCCCTCTTCCCCTTTTCCCCCTCTCTTCAAAAGGACCACAATGGAAACTAGCTGTCAAGCTTTGTTGTGTTATCCTTGATGATTTTCTTAAATTGTATGTGGAGACTGGAGAACCCTTATGTATGGATTTTACATATTGTCAAATAAATTCAGTCAATCAAATGTGTGTGTTAATATGGTCATGAATACTGTGTGTGTGTGTTGTCATACCATGGTCAGTAGGGTTGAATCCACACAGGTCACAGATACACCTGACCCATGTGTTCATGTCCTCCTCACTGTCGGCCACCAGGTAGAATACCCTCTCCACTGTCCGCACGTCAAACACATAGCTACTGTCCAAATCCTTTTTATTAAAGGTTAGGCCTGCATCCACCTAGGAGAGAGGGAGAAGAGACACAGAGAGAGAGAAGAGAGAAAGAGAGACAGAGACAGAGAGAGAAGAGAGAAGAGAGAGAGAGAGAGAGAGAGAGAAGAGAGAGAGAGAGACAGAGAGAGAAGAGAGATAAAGAAGACAGAGAAGAGAGATAGAGAGCGAAGACAGAGAAGAGAGATAGAGATAGAGAGAGAAGAGACAGAGAGAAGAGACAGAGAGAAGAGAGTAAAGACAGAGAGAGAGACAGAGAGAGAGTGTAAAGACAGAGAGAGAGACAGAGAGAGAGTGTAAAGACAGAGAGAGAGACAGAGAGAGACAGAGAGAGAGACAGAGAGAGAGAAGAGACAGAGAGAGAGTGTAAAGACAGAGAGACAGAGAGAGAGTGTAAAGACAGAGAGAGACAGAGAGAGAGTGTAAAGACAGAGAGAGAGACAGAGAGAGAGAAGAGAGAGAGAGAGAGTGTAAAGACAGAGAGAGAGACAGAGAGAGAGAAGAGACAGAGAGAGAGTGTAAAGACAGAGAGACAGAGAGAGAGTGTAAAGACAGAGAGAGAGACAGAGAGAGAGAAGAGACAGAGAGAGAGTGTAAAGACAGAGAGACAGAGAGAGAGTGTAAAGACAGAGAGAGAGACAGAG
>NC_138308.1:98371160-98398660 GCF_965601325.2 Salmo salar | reverse complement strand
CTGTATTCTACCGCTACCAGTTATTACTATGCTACTACTGTATTCTACCGCTACCAGTTATTACTATGCTACTACTGTATTCTACCACCACCAGTTTTTTACTCTGCTACTACTGTATTCTACCGCTACCAGTTATTACTATGCTACTACTGTATTCTACCACCTCCAGTTATTACTATGCTACTACTGTATTCTACCACCTCCAGTTATTACTATGCTACTACTGTATTCTACCGCTACCAGATATTACTACGCTACTACTGTATTCTACCGCTAGCAGTTATTATTATGTTACTACTGTATTCTACCACCACCAGTTATTACTATGCTACTACTGTATTCTACCGCTACCAGTTATTACTATGCTACTACTGTATTCTACCACCTCCAGTTATTACTATGCTACTACTGTATTCTACCGCTACCAGTTATTACTATGCTACTACTGTATTCTACCGCTACCAGTTATTACTATGCTACTACTGTATTCTACCGCTACCAGTTATTACTATGCTACTACTGTATTCTACCACCTCCAGTTATTACTATGCTGTTGAGAAGAAGTTGTCAGTAATCATTTCACTGTACTATTGAGGAGAAGTTGAAATTAAGCATTTCACTGTACATTTCACAGCTCAAACACGAGACGTATGTGGCAGGGTCTTCAGACGATCACGGATTACAAAAAGAAAACCAGCCCCGTCGCGGACATCGACGTCTTGCTCCCAGACAAATTAAACAACTTCTTTGCTTTGAAGACAATACAGTGCCGCCGACACGGCCCGCTACCAAAGACTGTGGGCTCTCCTTCTCCGTGGCCAACGTGAGTAAAACATTTAAATGTGTTAACCCTCGCAAGGCTGCCAGCCCCGACAGCATCCCTAGCCGTGTCCTCAGAGCATGCGCAGACCAGCTGGCTGGTGTGTTTACAGACATATTCAATCAATCCTTATCCCAGTCTGCTGTCCCCACATGCTTCAAGATGGACACCATTTTTCCTGTTCCCAAGAAAACTAAGGTAACTGAGCTAAATGACAAACACCATATTACCCTCCAAACTCATCATTAAGCTTGAGACCCTGGGTCTCGACCCCGCTCTCTGGGTCCTGGACTTCCTGATGGGCCGTCCCCAGGTGGTGAAGGTAGGAAACAACATCTCCACTCCGCTGATCCTCAACACTGGGGCCCCACAAGGGTGCGTTCTCAGCCCTTTCCTGTACTCCCTGTTTACCCACGACTGCGTGGCCATGCACGCCTCCAACTCAATCATCAAGTTTGCAGACGACACTGCAGTGGTAGGCTTACAACCACGAGACGGCCTACAGGGAGGAAGTGAGGGCCCTCGGAGTGTGGTGTCAGGAAAATAACCTCTCACTCAAAGTCAACCAAACTAAGGAGATGATCTGCCACGCCTGCTACCGCTCTCTCCCCCGCCGTGGCGCTCGAGGGCACCAGGCTGCCCTGCGTTACGCACACCTGCCTTCCCTCACATCACGCGTTTCAGCGATATTGGACTCACCTGGACTCACTCACCTGTTTATTACCTCCCCTATATTTGTCAGTTCCCCAGCTGCTGCATTGTTTGTCACATGTCCTGTTCCTGTCTTGTTCTATGTCTATTCCCGAACAAATGTCTGACTCCCCGTACCGGCTTCTCCTGTCCGGCGTCGGCTCTTACATGATTGTGGACTTCAGGAAACAGCAGAGGGAGCAGCCCCCTATCTACATTGACGGGACAGTAGTGGAGACGGTGGAGAGTTTTAAGTTCCTCGGCGTACACATCACGGACAAACTGAAATGGTCCACCCACACAGACAGCATGGTGAAGAAGGCGCAGCAGCGCCTCTTCAACCTCGGGAGGCTGAAAAAATTGGGCTTGTCACCAAAAACACTCACTAACTTTTACAGATGCACAATTGAGAGCATCCTGTCTGGCTGTATCACCGCCTGGTACGGCAACTGCTCCGCCCTCAACCGCAAGGCTCTCCAGAGGGTAGTGAGGTCTGCACAACGCATCACCGGGAGCAAACTACCTGCCCTCCAGGACACCTACAACACCCGATGTCACAGGAAGGCAAAAATATCATCAAAGACAATTACCACCCGAGCCACTGCCTGTTCACACTGCTATCATTCAGAAGGCGAGGTCAGTACAGGTGCATCAAAACTGGGACCGAGAGACTGACAGCTTCTATCTCAAGGCCATCAGACTGTTAAACAGCCATCACTAACACAGAGAGGCGGCTGCCTACCTACAGACTTGATTTCATTTTCCACTTTAATAAATAGAACACTAGTCACTTTAGTAATGGCACTATAAGAATGTTTACATATCTCGCAATACTCACCTCATATGTATATACTGTATACTGTATCCTTCACTATCTATTCTATACTATCTGTTGTATCTTAGCCACTCTGTTACTGCTCATCCATATAGTTTATATTTATATATTCTCATCCCATTCCTTTACTAGACTGTGTGTATTAGGTTTGGATGTGGAGTTGTTAGATATTACCTGTTAGATACTGCTGCACTGTCTCGTCTAGAAGCATAAACATTTCACTACACCCGCAATAACATCTGCTAACCACGTGTTCAGTATGTGACCAATAAAATGTGATTTCATGTGATAGTAGTAACAAGTAGTAGTAAGAGATAGTAGTAACAGATATTAGACAGTAGTAACAGATAGTAGTAACAGATAGTAGTAGTAGTAGTAACAGATAGTAGTAGTAACATATATTAGTAACAGTGTAGTCCTGCTAGCTAACTCAGGACCATTAGTCCTCCGAGCTAACTCAGGGACATTAGTCCTGCTAGCTAACTCAGGGACATTAGTCCTGCTAGCTAACTCAGGGACATTAGTCCTGCTAGCTAACTCAGGGACATTAGTCCTGCTAGCGTGATTTCATGTGATAGTATTAACAAGTAGTAGAAGCAGATAGCAGTAACAGATATTAGACAGTAGTAACAGATAGTAGTAACAGATAGTAGTAGTAGTAGTAACAGATAGTAGTAGTAACAGATAGTAGTAGTAGTAGTAGTAGTAGTAACAGGTAGTAGTAGTAACAGATAGTAGTAGTAGTAGTAACAGATAGTAGTAGTAACAGATAGTAGTAGTAGTAGTAACAGATAGTAGTAGTAACAGATAGTAGTAGTAGTAACAGACAGTAGTAGTAGTAGTAGTAGTAGTAACAGATAGTAGTAGTAGTAACAGATATTAGTAGTAGTAGTAGTAGTAGTAACAAATCGTAGTAGTAGTAGTAGTAGTAGTAGTAACAGATAGTAGTAGTAGTAGTAGTAGTAGTAGTAGTAGTAGTAGTAGTAACAGATAGTAGTAGTAGTAACAGATAGTAGTAGTAGTAGTAGTAGTAACAGATAGTAGTAGTAGTAGTAGTAGTAGTAACAGATCGTAGTAGTAGTATTAGTAGTAATAACAGATATTAGTAGTAGTAGTAGTAGTAGTAGTAGTAGTAGTAGTAGTAGTGGTAGTAACAGATAGTAGTAGTAGTAGTAACAGATAGTAGTAGTAGTAGTAACAGATAGTAGTAGTAGTAGTAGTAGTAGTAACAGATAGTAGTAGTAGTAGTAACAGATAGTAGTAGTAGTAGTAGTAGTAACAGATAGTAGTAGTAGTAGTAACAGATAGTAGTAGTAGTAGTAGTAGTAACAGATAGTAGTAGTAACAGATAGTAGTAGTAGTAGTAGTAGTAGTAACAGATAGTAGTAGTAGTAGTAGTAGTAGTAGTAACAGATAGTAGTAGTAGTAGTAGTAACAGATAGTAGTAGTAGTAGTACCATATAGTAGTAGTAGTAGTAGTAGTAGTAGTAACAGATAGTAGTAGTAATAGTAGTAGTAGTAGTAGTAGTAGTAGTAGTAACAGATAGTAGTAGTAACAGATAGTAGTAGTAACAGATAGTAGTAGTAACAGATAGTAGTAGTAACAGATAGTAGTAGTAGTAGTAACAGATAGTAGTAGTAGTAGTAGTAGTAGTAACAGATAGTAGTAGTAGTAGTAACAGATAGTAGTAGTAGTAGTAGTAGTAACAGATAGTAGTAGTAGTAGTAACAGATAGTAGTAGTAGTAGTAGTAGTAACAGATAGTAGTAGTAACAGATAGTAGTAGTAGTAGTAGTAGTAGTAACAGATAGTAGTAGTAGTAGTAGTAGTAGTAGTAACAGATAGTAGTAGTAGTAGTAGTAACAGATAGTAGTAGTAGTAGTACCATATAGTAGTAGTAGTAGTAGTAGTAGTAGTAACAGATAGTAGTAGTAATAGTAGTAGTAGTAGTAGTAGTAGTAGTAGTAACAGATAGTAGTAGTAGTAGTAGTAGTAGTAACAGATAGTAGTAGTAGTAGTAGTAGTAGTAGTAACAGATAGTAGTAGTAGTAGTAGTAACAGATAGTAGTAGTAGTAGTAGTAGTAGTAGTAACAGATAGTAGTAGTAGTAGTAGTAGTAGTAGTAACAGATAGTAGTAGTAGTAGTAGTAGTAGTAACAGATAGTAGTAGTAGTAGTAGTAGTAACAGATAGTAGTAGTAGTAGTAGTAGTAGTAGTAACAGATAGTAGTAGTAGTAGTAGTAGTAGTAGTAGTAACAGATAGTAGTAGTAGTAGTAGTAACAGATAGTAGTAGTAGTAACAGATAGTAGTAGTAGTAGTAGTAGTAGTAGTAGTAGTAACAGATAGTAGTAGTAGTAGTAGTAGTAGTAGTAGTAACAGATAGTAGTAGTAGTAGTAGTAGTAGTAACAGATAGTAGTAGTAGTAGTAGTAGTAGTAACAGATAGTAGTAGTAGTAGTAGTAGTAGTAGTAGTAACAGATAGTAGTAGTAGTAGTAGTAGTAGTAACAGATAGTAGTAGTAGTAGTAGTAGTAGTAGTAACAGATAGTAGTAGTAGTATGTGACCAATAAAATGTTGATTCGATTTTGATTCGAGAGCTTGTCAGTAAACATTTCACTGTTTGTTTATACCTGCTGTATCCTCTGTATGTGAATAATACACACACACACACACACACACACACACACACACACACACACACACACACACACACACACACACACACACACACACACACACACACCTGCGGCTGATTTCTTTGCTGAAAGGGAAAATACCTCTATAGTTTCATTGCATCATTCAGCGACCACGCTGCCAAAGATAATATCCAGGCCTGGTATGTGTGTGTGTGTGTGTGTGTGCACAGATTGTTCTAGCATTGCAGTTACAGTCTTAATCTGGCCATAACTAATGCTAAGAGTGTTTCTCAACAGTTTCACTGAGACACTCCCCAAACTTTACTCAGCAACGTGTGTCAAAGGGTTTTATTCTGTAGTGCACATACACACACACACACACACACACACACACACACACACACACACACACACAACAGGATATGTTCACTGGAAGTGAAGGCCGCAAGACAGGAAAGAGTGGTTTGGTGTGGGGGGGGTCTCTGCCTAAATGACATAGACCCTAAACCAGGAATGGTTTCCTCTTCTCTCTATCTCTCTCTGTCTCTGTTTGTCTCTGTCTCTCTGTCGCTCTGTCGCTCTGTCTCTGTGTGTCTCTCTGTTTGTCTCTGTCTCTCTCTCTGTCTGTCTCTCTGTTTGTCTCTGTCTCTCTGTCGCTCTGTCGCTCTGTCTCTGTGTGTCTCTCTTTTTGTCTCTGTCTCTCTCTCTGTCTGTCTCTCTGTTTGTCTCTGTCTCTCTGTCTGTCTCTCTCTGTCTCTCTCTCTGTCTGTCTGTCTGTCTGTCTGTCTGTCTGTCTGTCTGTCTGTCTCTGTTTGTCTCTGTCTCTGTGTGTCTCTCTGTTTGTCTCTGTCTCTCTCTCTGTCTGTCTCTCTGTTTGTCTCTGTCTCTCTGTCTGTCTCTCTCTCTGTCGCTCTGTCTCTGTCTGTCTCTCTGTCTCTGTCTGTCTCTCTGTTTGTCTCTGTCTCTCTGTCTCTCTGTCTGTCTGTCTCTCTGTCTCTCTGTTTGTCTCTGTCTCTCTGTCGCTCTGTCTCTCTGTCTGTCTCTCTGTCTCTGTCTGTCTCTCTGTTTGTCTCTGTCTCTCTGTCGCTCTGTCTCTCTGTCTGTCTGTCTCTCTGTCGCTCTCTCTGTCTCTCTGTTTGTCTCTGTCTCTCTGTCGCTCTGTCTCTCTGTCTGTCTCTCTGTCTCTGTCTGTCTCTCTGTTTGTCTCTGTCTCTCTGTCGCTCTGTCTCTCTGTCTGTCTCTCTCTGTCTCTCTGTCTGTCTCTCTCTGTCTCTCTGTCTGTCTGTCTCTGTCTGTCTCTGTTTGTCTCTGTCTCTGTCTCTCTGTCTGTCTCTCTCTCTGTCTCTCTCTCTCTCTCTCAATTCAATTTCAATTCAATTTTAAGGGCTTTATTGGCATGGGAAACATATGTTAACATTGCCAAAACAAGTGAAATAGATCATAAACAAAAGTGAGATAAACAATAGAAAAATTAACAGTAAATATATCACTCACACAAGTTCCAAAAGAATAGAAACATTTCAAATGATATAAATATATCATATATATAGCCTGATATAAATAATATAATAAATATAAATATATATTATATTCAAATGGACGCCTGAGTGGCACAGTGGTCTAAGGCACTGAATCTCAGTGAAAGAGGCATCACTACAGTCCCTGGTTCAATTCCAGGCTGTATTACATCAGGCTGTGATTGGGAGTCCCATCGAGCGTCGCACAATTGGCCCAGCGTCGTCTGGGTTTGGCCGGGGTGGGCCGTCATTGTAAATAAGAATTTGTTCTTAACTGACTTGCCTAGTTAAATAGAAGGTTAAATATTATGTCTATATACAGTGTTGTAATGATGTGCAAATAGTTAAAGTACAAAAGGGAAAATAAATAAACATAAATATGGGTTGTATTTATAATGGTGTTTGTTCTTCACTGGTTGCCCTTTTCTTGTGGCAACAGGTCACACATCTTGCTGCTGTGATGGCACGCTGTGGTATTTCACCCAGTAGATATGGGAGTTTATCAAAATTGGGTTTGTTTTCAAATTCTTTGTGGATCTGTGTAATCTGAGGGAAATATGTGTCTCTAATATGGTCATACATTTGGCAGGAAGTTAGGAAGTGCAGCTCAGTTTCCACCTCATTTTGTGGGCAGTGTGCACATAGCCTGTCTTCTCTTGAGAGCCAGGTCTGCCTACGGCGGCCTTTCTCAATAGCAAGGCTATGCTCACTGAGTCTGTACATAGTCAAAGCTTTCATTAAGTTTGGGTCAGTCACAGTGGTCAGGTATTCTGCCACTGTGTACTCTCTGTTTAGGGCCAAATAGCATTCTAGTTTGCTCTGTTTGTTAATTCTTTCCAATGTTTCAAGTAATTATCTTTCTGTTTTCTCATGATTTGGTTGGGTCTAATTGTGTTGCTGTCCTGGGGCTCTGTGGGGTCTGTTTGTGTTTGTGAACAGAGCCCCAGGACCAGCATGGTTAGGGGACTCTTCTCCAGGTTCATCTCTCTGTACAGTAGGTGATGTCTCTCTCTCTCGCTCTTCTGTCTCTCACTCACTCACTCTCTCTCCCTACTGTCTCTCTCTTCTCTCTCTCTCTCTCTTCTCTCGCTTTCTCTCCCTTCCTCCATCTTCGAGTGGTGATGTGTTTTCCAGTCAGAACCCGCAATGACATTACACCTGAACAGGAAGTAGACACAATAAAACTCAAAATAGCCCCCATCCCTTCCTGTCCACAGTCAAAAATAAGTCAGGAGATGTGGCTGTGTTGTCTTAAAGGGGAGCAACAGGGCCCATAAAGGGGAGGCCCATATCTCTACAAACCTTCTCAGTTCTAGGTCATAACTCCTATCCTGAGACACTTGATGAATACCAGTGGTGTAAAGTACTAAAGTAAAAAATACTTTAAAGTACTACATAAGTAGTTTTTTGGGGGTATCTGTACTTTACTTTAATATTTATATTTTTGACAACTTTTACTTTTACTTCACTACATTCCTAAAGAAAATAATGTACTTTTTACTCCGTACATTTTCCCTGACACCCAAAAGTACTCGTTAGGTTTTGAATGATTAGCAGGACAGAAAAATGGTCCAATTCACGCACTTATCAAGAGAACATCCCTGGTCATCCCTACTGCCTCTGATCTGGCAGACTCACTAAACACAAATGCTTCCTTTGCAAATTATGTCTGAATGTTGGAGTGTGACCCTGGCTATCCGTCTGGTTTGCAATGCCCCTCCTGGAGGCACAAAAATACACACACACACACACACACACACACACACATACACACACACACACACACACACACACACACACACACACACACACACACACACACACACACACACACACACACACACACACACACACACACACACACACACACACACACACACACACACACACCAGGAGGTCTGTTTAAAAGCCTATTTTAACCTCATAATGTGTTAATGTCGTTCAGGGTAGCAGCCTACAGGAGTACAATCCTATATATACACTAAATTCAAGAAGAGTATTTTCCTGCTTGAGTTGAACGTGACTTGTGGGAGATAAAGTTTTACCATAGTCTGTAGTGAGAGAGAGAGAGAGAGAGAGAGAGAGAGAGAGAGAGAGAGGAGAGAGAGAGAGAGAGAGAGAGAGAGAGAGAGAGGAAAACACTGACTAGGTACAGACTCAGCGAGCACAGTCTGGCTATAGAGACTGGTCGTTACAGACAAACCTGGCTGCCCAAAGAGGACAGTCTGGCTATAGAGACCGGTCGTCACAGACAAACCTGGCTGCCCAGAGAGGACAGTCTGGCTGCCCAGAGAGGACAGTCTGGCTATAGAGACCGGTCGTCACAGACCAACCTGGCTGCCCAGAGAGGACAGGCTGGCTGCCCAGAGAGGACAGTCTGGCTGCCCAGAGAGGACAGTCTGGCTATAGAGACCAGTCGTCACAGACAAACCTGGCTGCCCAGAGAGGACAGTCTGGCTGCCCAGAGAGGACAGTCTGGCTATAGAGACCGGTCGTCACAGACAAACCTGGCTGCCCAGAGAGGACAGGCTGTGCTCACTCTGCTCCAGGGGAGAGGTAGAGACAGAGCTGCATTTCCTATTACACTGTGACAAATACTCAGACCTAAGAGAATATTTATTTCCCAAAATTATAATTCAATACAAAGAATTTGAAACTATAAAAGATGAGGAAAAATATCAAATATTTATTGGGTGAAAAGCCAAAATGTGCAGTTTTGGCAGCCATATATGTGTCCTCCTGCCTCAACCTGAGGGACAGCCAGTGAAAAGTGCAATGTAATGTGGATAATATTTCCCATCTTGTTTTGTTTTGTCTTTCATACCAGGTCATGTGTCTTCTCAGTCATGTTGACACTGGTCTACTACCGTCGCTTTAATGTATTGTTGTTCTGATTAATATTGTTGTTGTAGTTGTTGTTAATGGTGATCCCATGTCCACTACTACTATTATTACTGCTGTTGGTCACACCATTTATTTATATATAAATATATATTTTTTCTTTTTCTATATGTACACTTTGACAATGTAAGTAATAATGAACTTACCATGTCAATAAAGTCAATTGAATTGAATAGAGAGAGAGAGAGAGAGAGAGAGAGAGAGAGAGAGAGAGAGAGAGAGAGAGAGAGAGCTATACAACTTGAGAGGGACTGTCACGTCCAGACCATAGAAAGCTGTTATTTTCCTAGTTTAGTTTTTCTATGTTGTCATGTTCTAGTTTTGTATTTCTATGTTGGGTTTTGTTTGGGAGGATCTCCAATTAGAAGCAGCTGGTCATCGTTGTCTCTAATTGGAGATCATACTTAAGTAGGTGTTTTTTTTCCACCTGGGTTTGTGGGAGATTGTCTTTGAGTTAGTGTATGTTGCACCGCTTCGACACGGTTTGTTGTTTTGTTATTCAGTTTATTTATATGTATTGCATAGTTTCCACAGTGAAAATAAAATGTGGAACGACACACACACGCTGCACGTCGGTCCGCTCCTTCCTACGACAACCGTGACAGGGAAAGCAGTGTGCCTTCACACAAAAAGTTATAAATATTCCAATCATTCAGGGTTGAGAGTGACGCACTAGAATCTACTGCTACTGTGGTCATCCAATAGAATAGATGAAGCTAACTGCTTTACCAGTGAATACTGCATCACTCAGACCCTGTTATACAGAGATATGGCTCAGACCCTGTTATATAGAGATATGGCTCAGACCCTGTTATACAGAGATATGGCTCAGACCCTGTTATACAGAGATATGGCTCAGACCCTGTTATATAGAGATATGGCTCAGACCCTGTTATATAGAGATATGGCTCAGACCCTGTTATACAGAGATATGGCTCAGACCCTGTTATATAGAGATATGGCTCAGACCCTGTTATATAGAGATATGGCTCAGACCCTGTTATACAGAGATATGGCTCAGACCCTGTTATATAGAGATATGGCTCAGACCCTGTTATATAGAGATATGGCTCAGACCCTGTTATATAGAGATATGGCTCAGACCCTGTTATACAGAGATATGGCTCAGACCCTGTTATATAGAGATATGGCTCAGACCCTGTTATACAGAGATATGGCTCAGACCCTGTTATATAGAGATATGGCTCAGACCCTGTTATATAGAGATATGGCTCAGACCCTGTTATACAGAGATATGGCTCAGACCCTGTTATATAGAGATATGGCTCAGACCCTGTTATATAGAGATATGGCTCAGACCCTGTTATATAGAGATATGGCTCAGACCCTGTTATATAGAGATATGGCTCAGACCCTGTTATATAGAGATATGGCTCAGACCCTGTTATACAGAGATATGGCTCAGACCCTGTTATATAGAGATATGGCTCAGACCCTGTTATATAGAGATATGGCTGTTATAAAGAGATATGGCTCAGACCCTGTTATATAGAGATATGGCTCAGACCCTGTTATATAGAGATATGGCTCAGACCCTGTTATATAGAGATATGGCTCAGACCCTGTTATATAGAGATATGGCTCAGACCCTGTTATATAGATATATGGCTCAGACCCTGTTATACAGAGATATGTCTCAGACCCTGTTATATAGAGATATGGCTCAGACCCTGTTATATAGAGATATGGCTCAGACCCTGTTATACAGAGATATGGCTCAGATATGGCTCAGACCCTGTGATATAGATATATGGCTCAGACCCTGTTATACAGAGATATGGCTCAGACCCTGTTATATAGAGATATGGCTCAGACCCTGTTATATAGAGATATGGCTCAGACCCTGTTATATAGAGATATGGCTCAGACCCTGTTATATAGAGATATGGCTCATACCCTGTTATATAGAGATATGGCTCAGACCCTGTGATATAGAGATATGGCTCAGACCCTGTTATATAGAGATATGGCTCAGACCCTGTTATATAGATATATGGCTCAGACCCTGTTATACAGAGATATGTCTCAGACCCTGTTATATAGAGATATGGCTCAGACCCTGTTATATAGAGATATGGCTCAGACCCTGTTATACAGAGATATGGCTCAGATATGGCTCAGACCCTGTGATATAGATATATGGCTCAGACCCTGTTATACAGAGATATGGCTCAGACCCTGTTATATAGAGATATGGCTCAGACCCTGTTATATAGAGATATGGCTCAGACCCTGTTATATAGAGATATGGCTCATACCCTGTTATATAGAGATATGGCTCATACCCTGTTATATAGAGATATGGCTCAGACCCTGTGATATAGAGATATGGCTCAGACCCTGTGATATAGAGATATGGCTCAGACCCTGTTATATAGAGATATGGCTCAGACCCTGTTATACAGAGATATGGCTGTTATATAGAGATATGGCTCAGACCCTGTGATATAGATATATGGCTCAGACCCTGTGATATAGAGATATGGCTCAGACCCTGTTATACAGAGATATGGCTCAGACCCTGTTATATAGAGATATGGTGTAAGGAGTGAGGAGACCAGGTGTGAGGAATGAGGAGACCAGGTGTGAGGAGACCAGGTGTGAGGAGTGAGGAGACCAGGTGTGAGGAGACCAGGTGTGAGGAGACCAGGTGTGAGACCAGGTGTAAGGAGTCAGGAGACCAGGTGTGAGGAATGAGGGGACCAGGTTTGAGGAGTCAGGAGACCAGGTGTGAGACCAGGTGTAAGGAGTCAGGAGACCAGGTGTGAGGAATGAGGGGACCAGGTGTGAGGAGTCAGGAGACCAGGTGTGAGGAATGAGGGGACCAGGTGTGAGGAGTCAGGAGACCAGGTGTGAGACCAGGTGTGAGGACTGAGGATTCCAGGTGTGAGACCAGGTGTAAGGAGTCAGGAGACCAGGTGTGAGACCATTTGTGAGGAGTCAGGAGACCAGGTGTGAGACCAGGTGTGAGGAGTGAGGATTCCAGGTGTGAGACCAGGTGTAAGGAGTGAGTAGACCAGGTGTGAGACCAGGTGTGAGGAGTGAGGATTCCAGGTGTGAGACCAGGTGTGAGGAGTCAGGAGACCAGGTGTGAGACCAGGTGTGAGGACTGAGGATTCCAGGTGTGAGACCAGGTGTAAGGAGTCAGGAGACCAGGTGTGAGACCATTTGTGAGGAGTCAGGAGACCAGGTGTGAGACCAGGTGTGAGGACTGAGGATTCCAGGTGTGAGACCAGGTGTAAGGAGTGAGTAGACCAGGTGTGAGACCAGGTGTGAGACCAGGAGTGAGGAGACCACTGTAGTATTGAGTTGAAGAAACAAATATAATAAGGTTTACCTTACTCACAAATGTTCAACATTTTTATTGGGTTATTGGTTTAACTATCACTATTTACTTTACCCAAGTGCTTAATTCTATAGATTAATTAAAACCCTCTATCTGAGAGATCTACTGCGGCCCTCATCCTCCACATACAACACCCATTCACTCCCCCCTATCTGAGATATCTACTGCAGCCCTCATCCTCCACATACAACACCCGTTCTGCCAATCACATTCTGTTAAAGGTCCTCAAAGCACACACATCCCTGGGTCGCTCGTCTTTTCACTTTGCTGCAGCTAGCGACTGGAACGAGCTGCAACAAACAACTCAAACTGGACAGTTTTATCTCCATCTCTTCATTCAAAGACTCAATCATGGACACTCTTACTGACAGTTGTGGCTGCTTTGTGTGATGTATTGTTGTCTCTACCTTCTTGCCCTTTGTGCTGTTGTCTGTGCCCAATAATGTTTGTACCATGTTTTGTCCTTCTACCATGTTGTGTTTCTACCATGTTGTTGTCATGTTGTGGTGCTACCATGTTGTGTTTCTACCATGTTGTTGTCATGTTGTGGTGCTACCATGTTGTTGTCATGTTGTGTTGCTACCATGTTGTGTTTCTACCATGCTGTGTTGTCATGTTGTGTTTCTACCATGTTGTGTTGCTACCATGTTGTGGTTCTACCATGTTGTTGTCATGTTGTGTTGCTACCATGTTGTTGTCATGTTGTGTTGCTACCATGTTGTGTTGCTACCATGTTGTGTTTCTACCATGTTGTTGTCATGTTGTGTTTCTACCATGTTGTGTTGCTACCATGTTGTTGTCATGTTGTGTTGCTACCATGTTGTTGTCATGTTGTGCTTCTACCATGTTGTTGTCATGTTGTGTTGCTACCATGTTGTTGTCGTGTTGTGTTGCTACCACGTTGTGTTTCTACCATGCTGTGTTGTCATGTTGTGTTTCTACCATGTTGTGTTGCTACCATGTTGTTGTCATGTTGTGCTTCTACCATGTTGTGTTGCTACCATGTTGTTGTCATGTTGTGTATCTACCATGTTGTGTTGCTACCATGTTGTTGTCATGTTGTGCTTCTACCATGTTGTTGTCATGTTGTGTTCCTACCATGTTGTTGTCATGTTGTGTATCTACCATGTTGTTGTCATGTTGTGCTTCTACCATGTTGTTGTCATGTTGTGTTCCTACCATGTTGTTGTCATGTTGTGCTGCTACCATGTTGTTGTCATGTTGTGCTGCTACCATGTTGTTGTCATGTTGTGTTTCTACCATGTTGTTGTCGTGTTGTGTTGTTGTCATGTTGTGTTTCTACCATGTTGTTGTCATGTTGTGCTGCTACCATGTTGTGTTGCTACCATGTTGTCATGTTGTGTTTCTACCATGTTGTTGTCATGTTGTGTTTCTACCATGTTGTTGTCATGTTGTGTTTCTACCATGTTGTTGTCATGTTGTGTATCTACCATGTTGTGTTTCTACCATGTTGTTGTCATGTTGTGTTTCTACCATGTTGTTGTCATGTTGTGTTCCTACCATGTTGTTGTCATGTTGTGTTACTACCATGTTGTTGTCATGTTGTGTTTCTACCATGTTGTTGTCATGTTGTGTTCCTACCATGTTGTTGTCATGTTGTGTTTCCACCATGTTGTTGTCATGTTGTGTTTCTACCATGTTGTGTTTCTACCATGTTGTTGTCATGATGTGTTCCTACCATGTTCCTACCATGTTGTTGTCATGTTGTGTTGCTACCATGTTGTTGTCATGTTGTGTTTCTACCATGTTGTTGTCATGTTGTGTTTCTACCATGTTGTTGTCATGTTGTATTCCTACCATGTTGTTGTCATGTTGTGTTGCTACCATGTTGTTGTCATGTTGTGTTGCTACCATGTTGTTGTCATGTTGTGTTCCTACCATGTTGTTGTCATGTTGTGTTCCTACCATGTTGTTGTCATGTTGTGTTGCTACCATGCTGTGTTGTCATGTATTGCTGCCTTGCTATGCTGTCGTCTTTGGTCTGTCTTTATGTAGTGTTGTGGTGTCTCTCTTGTCCTGATGTATGTTTTGTCCTACATATTTATTTATTTGTATTAAAAAATGTTTAATCCCAGCCCCCCTCCCCACAGGAGGCCTTTTGCCAGGCCGTCATTATTAAATAAGAATTTGTTCTGAACTGACTTTCCTAGTTAAATAAAGGTTAAATAAATAATAAAAAAGAGCTAAAATCTAAACTGTTATGAATATTAAAATGCTCTATACGCGCTTATAACAATACTTACATAGCGCCGTAACTTCTTCTCCGGCGGTGACTTCCTCAGCCAGCCGGCGCACACCACGTCCGCTCCTCCGCTCATCCTGTCCTCCTCAGTGATACGCAATATAACTTATATTGATCCGATATTCAAACCAAAACCGCAGGATCCGATCGATAAGTCTATAGGCTGTTGAGAGTTAATAAGATCGACTGGATCCGGACGCGATGTTCTGGTCACGACATAGCGAAACTCATACGGCAGGTTGGGCAGTTGTCAAAAATCACAGCGGTCTGTCTGGTGCAATGCTCCAATAGGTTTTTAAAAATCCTCGGAAGTCATAAATATCCTCAAAAACAACTGAACAATCCACTTTTCGCCACAGAAATCTGTGAAGAGTATTTTTTTATTTTCTTTCTCTTTCCACCACCGTAACGTTCATTTAGGATCTTGTTCAGTGGTTTCAGCCTCTGAAACGGTGGAAGGGACAAGGTAGGTTTATCAAACGTAAATCCTTAAAGGAAAGTAGCTGAGGAGAATACGTTCCCTCCAATCTAATCACGCAACCCGAAGAGATTGTTGTCGAGGCGTTTTACGTTTCCTTCCCACCTTCCTCTAGTTTAACTCGTTCTCTCGCACCTCCCTCTGGCTCAGCAAGGAGTGAGAGACAGACCCACGAAGGATTTGAAAACAAATCCAACGTTGATAAACTCCCATATCTACTGGGTGAAATACCACAGTGTGTCGTCACAGCAGCAAGATGTGTGACCTGTTGCCACAAGAAAAGGGCAACCAGTGAAGAACAAACACCATTGTAAATACAACCCATAATTATGTGTATTTATTTGTGTACTTTAACTATTTGCATATCGTTACAACACTGTATATAGACATAATATGACATTTGAAATGTCTTTATTCTTTTGGAACTTTTGTGAGTGTAATGTTTACTGTTAATTTTTTATTGTTTATTTCACTTTTGTTTATTATCCATTACTTGGCAATGTTAACATATGTTTCTCATGCCAATAAAGCCCCTAAAATGGAATTGAGAGAGAACCATAGGGAAAGAGGTAGGAAGAGAGAGAGCGGGAGAAAGAAGTAACTCAGCTGGGGTGGTATTCCCGCTCTAAGCCAGTCTTCTCAGCAATATTTACATTTCAAGTCATTTAGCAGACGCTCTTATCCAGAGCGACTTACAGACGAGTGCATACATTTTTACATACTTGCCCCCCCCCGTGGGAATCGAACCCACAACCCTGGCGTTGCAAGCGCCATGCTCTACCAACTGAGCTACAGTGGGGATATGGGCATCTTTAGGTCCATTTCAAGGAACCCCGAGAGGTGGAGCTATGGGATTTGTAGCCTAACCTACTGTATTTGGTTACATAATTGATATTCCTGTATTCTATTCTATTGTTCTGTTATACAGTGTCTGTTTTACTGTATTGTTATTTTATATTATTTTATATTCTCAGTTCACTTGTCCTTTACGCCTGTCCTTTCTGCCTCCATACTTTTCATTGAAGCAACAATAATTTCCTGAAGTAATGAGGGGAGGAAGCATGATGTTGATAACAGACCCGGGTCCAAACTACAAAGGTCGTCCAGCGCGACACCTCCTGCTCGGTCCCGCGGAGCTTCAACTAAACTTTCCGTTCAAACTGTTGAATTTTCCTCCAGGATTTTTGTTGGGTAAGTTTTCACACAACGAGCGATATCTAAAATGTTTTAAAGTATTCGGGAATGGTTATGAGTTGAAGAATAACGGATGTTAGGTAATTAATGAAAATGTCATTCCCCCAACCCCAACTACATTCTGTGTCCTGTATGTTAAATCCTCCTACAACTTCCAGATTGGACTTCAAATGTTGGCTCATGTTCAACAACTTTACATGTTAAGTGAGTTGAGCAGGCAAATATAACATGGATAGTTTGTTGGTTTCACGATTCCACATTTTAGCTATCAGCTACAACACTGGTTTTTACAAGACTTTTAGTGAGAACATGCTTCGTGTTGACCAACAGGGGGCGCCGTTGTATTACTAACTAGACAGGGACTTGTACTGAGCCTTATGCGAACTTCCTGGTCCCGTCCCTCAAATCAGTGAGTCAACACAGGAAGGAGCAATGGATGGACAGTTCACAGTATGGATGAATGATGAGTAGTCGACGGGATATGAATAGAAGATGTATTTTCCACGTTAGCTATCAATTTGAAAGAGGGAACTTTAGCATAAAACCCACATTGGAAAACTGAGATTCCGCAAATAACATATCAAAAGTGGCTTATTTGACGCCAACCCAACTACAGTAGTTACTAATGATATAAAATTGCTAATGTACGATTTAAAAGGTGGATTTTATCACGTAAAGTCAACTTTATACATTTCTATCCCGGGACCGTTCAATTTTCAACTCACCCACTCAGCAATTCTCCATAAATCTACTGTGGATTACCCAGAATCCTCTACCTTTATCACTTGAGTGTATTAGACAAAGGAGGTGGCGTAATACATTTACATTTACGTCATTTAGCAGACGCTCTTATCCAGAGCGACTTACAAATTGGTGGATTCACCTTATGATATCCAGTGGAACAACCACTTTACAATAGTGCATCTATATCTTTTTGGGGGGGGGGAGAGTAGGGGGGGGGGGGGGGTTAGAAGGATTACTTTATCCTATCCCAGGTATTCCTTGAAGAGGTGGGGTTTCAGGTGTCTCCGGAAGGTGGTGATTGACTCCGCTGTCCTGGCGTCGTGAGGGAGCTTGTTCCACCATTGGGGTGCCAGAGCAGCGAACAGTTTTGACTGGGCTGAGCGGGAACTGTGCTTCCTCAGAGGTAGGGAGGCGAGCAGGCCAGAGGTGGATGAACGGAGTGCCCTTGTTTGGGTGTAGGGCCTGATCAGAGCCTGAAGGTACGGAGGTGCCGTTCCCCTCACAGCTCCGTAGGCAATCACCATGGTCTTGTAGCGGATGCGAGCTTCGACTGGAAGCCAGTGGAGAGAGCGGAGGAGCGGGGTGACGTGAGAGAACTTGGGAAGGTTGAACACCAGACGGGCTGCGGCGTTCTGGATGAGTTGTAGGGGTTTAATGGCACAGGCAGGGAGCCCAGCCAACAGCGAGTTGCAGTAATCCAGACGGGAGATGACAAGTGCCTGGATTAGGACCTGCGCCGCTTCCTGTGTGAGGCAGGGTCGTACTCTGCGAATGTTGTAGAGCATGAACCTACAGGATCGGGTCACCGCCTTGATGTTAGCGGCATTTTATGGAGTAATTTAACAGCGTAATTACACTGTTACACTTCCAACACAGCGACAGCGTCAGATTGCGCGAAATGTTACTCAGCGTCATCTGGATCTGTCTGCAACAAAAGTTCCAACATTCACCTTCTGCGAACATTTCTGTTAAACCCCGTCTACAGCATACAGTTTGACGCAAACGTTCGATAAATCCAACAACATACGCACCACACAGAACGCAACGCAATGCTGCGAGGCAAACGCAGCGTTTTTCATTGGAAACGAATGTAATTCTGGTGTACCAAAAATGCAATGACGCTGTAAATGTGATCGACAGCGTCAAATGATGTGTGTGTTTACAGGTAAAAACCAGGTGTGAATAGCTCTGTAATGTGATGAAGCAGAGAGGAGGAGGAGGAGGATAAGAAAGAGAGGATGAAGGTGAATTCTCACCACCTAACCTCCCTGTCTAAGGGCCCTGCTAGCAGCTTCGACAGAGAGGGGAGACTGCGGGTGGGGCGGGAGACACAGGGTGGACAAGGGAGACCACAGGGTGAGTGCTACACACACTACACACACACACACACACACACACACACACACACACACACACACACACACACACACACACACACACACACACACACACACACACACACACACACACACACTGCACACACACTCACAAATATACTCAAACACACAAAAAGCAGGTACACACTCATACACACTTTTTCACTCTCTCTGTCAGGCATGTGTGAGAGATGGTGTCGTTTGAGAGGAAACCTCCTCTTCATCATGAAGACACCTCAACAGGTGAGAGAGAGAGAGAAGTTTACATACACCTCAACAGGTGAGAGAGAGAGAGAAGTTTACATACACCTCAACAGGTGAGAGAGAGAGAGAAGTTTACATACACCTCAACAGGTGAGAGAGAGAGAGAAGTTTACATACACCTCAACAGGTGAGAGAGAGAGAGAAGTTTACATACACCTCAACAGGTGAGAGAGAGAGAGAAGTTTACATACACCTCAACAGGTGAGAGAGAGAGAGAGAGAGAGACGTACAGTTGAAGTCGGAAGTTTACATACACCTTAGCCAACTACATTTAAACTCAGTTTTTCACAATTCCTGACATTTAACCCTAGTAACAATGCCCTGTCTTAGGTCAGTTAGGATCACCACTTTATATTAAGAATGTGAAATGTCTGAATAATAGTAAAGAGAATGATTTATTTCAGCTTTTATTTCTTTCATCACATTCCCAGTGGGTCAGAAGTTTACATACACTCAATTAGTATTTGGTAGCATTGCCTTTAAATAGTTTAACTTGGGTCAAATGTTTTGGGTAGCCTTCCACAACCTTCCCACAATAAGTTGGGTGAATTTTGTCCCATTCCTCCTGACTGAGCTGGTGTAACTGAGTCAGGTTTGTAGGCCTCCTCACTCGCACACGGTTTTTCAGTTCTGCCCACAAATGTTCTATAGGATTGAGGTCAGGGCTTTGTGATGGCCACTCCAATACTTTCACTTTGTTGTCCTTAAAACCTCTCTAGGGTATGTGGGACGAAATCGTCCCACCTACTCAACAGCCAGTGGAATCCCGTGGCGCGATATTCAAATACCTTAGAAATGCTATTACTTCAATTTCTCAAACATATGACTATTTTACACCATTTTAAAGACAAGACTCTCATTAATCTAACCACACTGTCCGATTTCAAAAAGGCTTTACAACGAAAGCAAAACATTAGATTATGTCAGCAGAGTACCCAGCCAGAAATAATCAGACACCCATTTTTCAAGCTAGCATATAATGTCACATAAACCCAAACCACAGCTAAATGCAGCACTAACCTTTGATGATCTTCATCAGATGACACTCCTAGGACATTATGTTATACAATACATGCATGTTTTGTTCAATCAAGTTCATATTTATATAAAAAAACAGCTTTTTACATTAGCATGTGACGTTCAGAACTAGCATACCCACCGCAAACTTCCGGTGAATTTACTAAATTACTCACGATAAACGTTCACAAAAAACATAACAATTATTTTAAGAATTATAGATACAGAACTCCTTTATACAATCGCTATGTCCGATTTTAAAATAGCTTTTCGGCAAAAGCACATTTTGCAATATTCTGAGTAGATAGCTCGCCATCACGGGCTAGCTATTTTGACACCCACCAAGTTTGGCACTCACCAAACTCAGATTTACTATAAGAAAAATTGGATTACCTTTGCTGTTCTTCGTCAGAATGCACTCCCAGGACTTCTACTTCAATAACAAATGTTGGTTTGGTTCAAAATAATCCATAGTTATGTTCAAATATCCTCTGTTTTGTTCGTGCGTTCAAG
Source organism: Salmo salar (assembly GCF_965601325.2). Classification (NCBI taxonomy): domain Eukaryota; kingdom Metazoa; phylum Chordata; class Actinopteri; order Salmoniformes; family Salmonidae; genus Salmo; species Salmo salar. The sequence goes on along the minus strand of NC_138308.1, from coordinate 98,378,044 downwards.
ACACTATCCGAAGGGTGACGCGCCCGACGCGTTTCGTGACAAAAAAATTCGAAATATTCCATTACTGTACTTCGAAGCATGTCAACCGATGTTTAAAATCAATTTTTATGCGATTTTTCTCGTAAAAAAGCGATAATATTCCGACCGGGAATCGTTGTTTTCGTTCAAAGACTAAAAATCTAAAATGGACTCTTCTCGTGCACGCGCGCCCCTGTCTCATTGTTCTCTGATCGACCACTATCCAAATGCGCTACTGTTTTTCAGCAATGGGCTGCAAAGTCATCATTCAACGTTCTGCCGCCTTCTGAGAGCCTATGGGAGCCGTAGGAAGTGTCACGTTACAGCAGAGATCCTCAGTTTTCAATAAAGAGAGTGTAGAAGGCCAAGAAATGGTCAGAGAGGGCACTTCCTGTAAGGAATCTTCTCAGGTTTTTGCCTGCCATATGAGTTCTGTTATACTCACAGACACCATTCAAACAGTTTTAGAAGCTTTAGGGTGTTTTCTATCCAAATCAAACAATTATATGCATATTCTAGTTTCTGGGCAGTAGTAATAACCAGATTAAATCGGGTACGTTTTTTATCCGGCCGTGCAAATACTGCCCCCTACCCTAGAGAGGTTAAGCCATTTTGCCACAACTTTGGAAGTATGCTTGGGGTCATTGTCCATTTGGAAGACCCATTTGCGACCAAGCTTTAACTTCCTGACTGATGTCTTGAGATGTTGCTTCAATGTATCCACATAATTTTCCTTCCTCATGATGCCATCTATTTTGTGAAGTGCACCAGGCCCTCCTGCAGCAAAGAACCCCCACAACATGATGCTGCCACCCCCGTGCTTCATGGTTGGGATGGTGTTCTTCGGCTTGCAAGCCTCCCCCTTTTTCCTCCAAACATAACAATGGTCATTATGGCCAAACAGTTCTGTTTTTGTTTCATCAGACCAGAGGACATTTCTCCAAAAAGTATGATCTTTGTCCCTATGTGCAGTTGCAAATCCTAGTCTGGCTTTTTTATGGCGGTTTTGGAGCAGTGGCTTCTTCCTTGCTGAGTGGCCTTTCAGGTTATGTCGATATAGGACTTGTTTTTATTGTGGATATGGATACTTTTGTACCTGTTTCCTCCAGCATCTTCACAAGGTCCTTTGCTGTTGTTCTGGGATTGATTTGCACTTTTTCGCACCAAAGTACGTTCATCTCTAGGAGACAGAACGCGTCTCCTTCCTGAGCGGTATGACGGCTGCATGGTCATGTGGTGTTTATACTTGCGTACTATTGTTTGTACAGATGAACGTGGTACCTTCAGGCATTTGGATATTGCTCCCAAGGATGAACCAGGTCTACAATTTTTTGTCTGAGGTCTTGGCTGATTTCTTTTGATTTTCCCATGATGTCAAGCAAAGAGGCACTGAGTTTGAAGGTAGGCCTTGAAATACATCCACAGGTACACCTCCAATTGACTCAAATGATGTCAATTAGCCTATCAGAAACTTCCATGATATAATTTTCTGGTATTTTCCAAGCTGTTTAAAACTTCTCCAGGGTAGGGGGCAGTATTTTGACATCCGGATGAAAGGCGTGCCCAAATTAAACTGCCTGCTACTCAGGCTCAGAAGGTAGGATATGCATATTGTTAGTAGATTTGGATAGAAAACACTCTGAAGTTTCTAAAACCGTTTGAATGATGTCTGTGAGTATAACAGAACTCATATGGCAGGCAAAAACCTGAGAAAAATCCAACCAGGAAGTGTGGAAATCTGAGGTTTGTAGTTTTTTAAGTGATTGCCTATACAGTATACAGTGACTTAGGGTTAATTTTGCACTTCCTACGGCTTCCACTAGATGTCAACGGTCTTTAGAACGTTGTTTCATGCTTCTACTGTGAATATGGAGCGAACAAGAGGGCCTGGAGTTAGATGAGTGAGGAAATGACATGAGCTCAGAGGCGCGCGCTCACGTGAGCGTTAGCTGTGTTCCTTTTCTTTTCTGAAGACATTGGAATTATCCGGTTGGAATATTACTGAAGATTTATGTTAAAAACATCCTAAAGATTGATGCTATACATCATTTGACATATTTCTACGAACATAAATATAACTTTTTTGACTTTTCGTCGTGACATTTTCGCGCGCTTCCTGCATTTGGAGTAGTGAACTGAAAGCGCGAACAAAAAGGAGGTATTTGGACATAAATTATGGACTTTATTGAACAAAACAAACATTTATTGTGGACCTGGGATTCCTGGGAGTGCCTTCTGATGAAGATCATCAAAAGTAAGTGAATATTTATAATATTATTTCTGAGTTTTGTTGACTCCACAAAATGGCGGGTTTGGTTTCGTGTATGAGCGCTGTACTCAGATTATTGCAAAGTGTGCTTTTGCTGTAAAGTTTTTTTGAAATCTGACACAGCGGTTGCATTAAGGAGAAGTGTACCCATAATTCTTTGAATAACAGTTTAATATTTTGTCAACATTTATGATGAGTATTTCTGTAAATTGATATGCTCATTAACTGGATGTTATGGGAGGCAAAACATTTCTGAACATTACACGCCAATGTAAAATGTTTTTTTTTATATAAATATGAACTTTATTGAGCAAAGTCCTATGAAGTCCTATGAGTGCCATCTGATGAAGATCATCAAAGGTTAGTGATTAATTTTAGCTGTATTTCTGGTTTTTGTGACGCCTCTCCTTGCTTGGAAAATGGCTGTGTGGTTTTTCTTGTCATAGGTGCTGTCCTGACATAATCTAATGCTATGCTTTCGCCGTAAAGCCTTTTTGAAATTGGACAATGTGGTTGGATTAACGAGAAGATGTATCTTTAAAATGGTGTTAAATGCTTGAGAAATGTTTGAGAAATTTGAATTATGAGATTTGGGTTGTTTTGAATTTGCCGCCCTGCTATTTCACTGGCTGTTGAATAGTGTGTCCCGCAGGTGGGATGGTCACGTCCCACATACCCAAGAGAGGTTAAAGGCACAGTCAACTTAGTGCATGTAAACTTCTGACCCACTGGAATTGTGATACTGTGAAATATAAGTGAAATAATCTCTCTGTAAACAATTGTTGGAAAAATTACTTGTGTCATGCACAAAGTAGATGTCCTAACCGACTTGCCAAAACTATAGTTTGTTAACAAGAAATTTGTGGAGTGGTTGAAAAAACGAGTTTTTATGACTCCAACTTAAGTGTATGTAAACTTCCGACTGATCACCCAAACCCACAAAAGTGGAGACAAATTCAAACCCAATAATTACCGTGGGATATGCACGGTAATACCGTGGGATATGCATATGCATATCCTCTAAATCCTCTAAATCCATATCCTCTAAATCCAATAAATCCTCTAAATCCATATCCTCTAAATCCTCTAAATCCATATCGTCTAAATCGTCTAAATCGTCTAAATCGTCTAAATCGTCTAAATCCATATCCTCTAAATCCAATAAATCCTCTAAATCCATATCCTCTAAATCCAATAAATCCTCTAAATCCATATCCTCTAAATCCTCTAAATCCATATCCTCTAAATCCTCTAAATCCATATCGTCTAAATCCTCTAAATCCATATCCTCTAAATCCTCTAAATCCTCTAAATCCTCTAAATCGTCTAAATCGTCTAAATCCATATCCTCTAAATCCTCTAAATCCATATCCTCTAAATCCTCTAAATCCATATCCAGAAAATCCTCTACATTATCATTAACAGCAGACTCTTACATTTTCTCATTGAAAACAGAGCAAATTGTCAAGTTGGAATTTTTACCAAATTACCGTACGACAGACCACGTATTCACCCTGTACATCCTAATTCACTAACATTCAAAACAAAACCAAAGTCTTCTCACGCTTTGTTGATTTCAAAAAACGCTTTTGACTCAGTTTGGCTTGAGGGCCTGCTATACAAATAGAAGGAAAGTGGTGTTGGGGGAAAAACATAAAGCATTATAAAATCCATGTACACAAACAACAAGGTTAAAATTGGCAAAGAAAACACACATTTCTTTCCACAGACCAGCTTGAGGCCCACCCTCTTCAACATATACAGTACACAAAATGAGGTGGAAACTGAGCTGCACTTCCTAACCTCCTGCCAAATGTATGACCATATTAGAGACACATATTTCCCTGAGATTACACAGATCCACAAAGAATTTGAAAAAAAATCACATTTTGATAAACTCCCATATCTACTGGGTGAAATACCACAGTGTGTCGTCACAGCAGCAAGATGTGTGACCTGTTGCCACAAGAAAAGGTCAACCAGTGAAGAACAAACACCATTGTATATACAATGTTTATTTCTCTTTTTGTTAATTATTTATTTCACTTGCTTTGGCAATGTAAACATATGTTTCCCATGCCAATAAAGCCCCTTGAATGAGAGAGAGAGAGAGAGAGAGAGAGAGAGAGACAGAGAGAGAGAGAGAGAGAGAGACCCACTATGTATGGTTGTATAAGACTTTATAAAACACTTTGTCCTTCAACTGTAGTAACAATAATGTGATGTGTTGTGTGTCTACAGAGATCTGCTTTAGAGGAGGTGCTGGTTCTGGAGAGATGTCACGTTCTGGAGAGCACAGACAACAACAATGGACTACTCATTAGTAAGTACACAATCATTAGAAGTACATAGAGGGGGATGGAAAGAGAGAGATGGAGGTAGGGAGAAGGAGGAGAGCTCGAGCAGGATTCCAGAGAGAGGGAGGAGAGAGGAGGAGAGAGGGAGGAGGAGGAGGAGAGGGGAGGAGAGAGGGAGGAGAGAGGGAGGAGAGAGGAGGAGAGAGGGAGGAGAGAGGAGGAGAGAGGAGGAGAGAGGGAGGAGAGAGGAGGAGAGAGGAGGAGGATAAGGGAGGAGAGAGGGAGGAGAGAGGAGGATAAGGGAGGAGAGAGGAGGAGAGAGGGAGGAGAGAGGAGGATAAGGGAGGAGAGAGGAGGAGAGAGGAGGAGGATAAGGGAGGAGAGAGGAGGAGAGAGGAGGAGAGAGGGAGGAGAGAGGAGGAGAGAGGAGGAGAGAGGGAGGAGAGAGGAGGAGAGAGGAGGATAAGGGAGGAGAGAGGAGGAGAGAGGAGGAGAGAGGGAGGATAAGGGAGGAGAGAGGAGGAGAGAGGGAGGATAAGGGAGGAGAGAGGAGGAGAGAGGGAGGAGAGAGGGAGGAGAGAGGAGGAGAGAGGAGGAGAGAGGGAGGAGAGAGGAGGAGGGAGGAGGAGAGAGGGAGGATAAGGGAGGAGAGAGGGAGGAGAGAGGAGGAGAGAGGAGGAGAGAGGAGGAGAGAGGGAGGATAAGGGAGGAGAGAGGAGGAGAGAGGGAGGAGAGAGGAGGAGAGAGGAGGAGAGAGGGAGGATAAGGGAGGAGAGAGGAGGAGAGAGGGAGGAGAGAGGAGGAGAGAGGGAGGAGAGAGGAGGAGAGAGGAGGAGAGAGGAGGAGAGAGGAGGATAAGGGAGGAGAGAGGGAGGATAAGGGAGGAGAGGAGAGAGGAGGAGGAGGAGAGAGGGAGGATAAGGGAGGAGAGAGGAGAGGAGGAGAGAGGAGGATAAGGGAGGAGAGAGGAGAGAGAGAGGAGGAGAGAGGGAGGATAAGGGAGGAGAGAGGAGGAGAGGAGGAGAGAGGAGAGGAGAGGAGAAGGGAGGAGAGAGGAGGAAGAGGGAGGAGAGAGGAGGAGTAGAGGGAGGAGAGAGGGAGGATGAGAGGGAGGAGAGAGGAGGAGGAGAGGGGGAGAGAGGGAGGAGAGAGGAGGAGAGAGGGAGGAGAGAGGAGGAGAGAGGAGGAGAGAGGAGGAGAGAGGAGGAGAGAGGGAGGAGAGGAGGAGAGAGGAGGAGAGAGGGAGGATAAGGGAGGAGAGAGGAGGAGAGAGGAGGAGAGAGGGAGGAGAGAGGAGGAGAGAGGAGGAGAGAGGGAGGATAAGGGAGGAGAGAGGAGGAGAGAGGGAGGAGAGAGGAGGAGAGAGGAGGAGAGAGGAGGAGAGAGGGAGGAGAGAGGGAGGAGAGGGAGGAGAGAGGGAGGAGTGAGGGAGGATAAGGGAGGAGGGAGGAGGAATAGGGAAAGACTGTCTGGATTATTCTAATATTAGTGACCAGTCTCTTTGTCCCGTTTCTCTTCATTTCTCTCTTTATCTCTATCTCTCTCTCTTTTGCTCTCTCTCTCTTTTGGTGAAATGACCCACTGTACTTGTTTTGTATTTAGGGTGTCTCAGGTTCTGCTGTTGTGCAGTGGTTGCACAGCCTTTCCTCTACAGGGAGCCAGGTTTTCCTGTGTCTACCCTTCTCAATGGCAAGGCTGTGCTCACTGAGCCTGTACTTTGTCATGGTTTTTCTAAGGTTTTCGATCAATAACCATGGTCAAATAGTTAGTCAAGGTGTACTGTCGATTTAGGGCCAGATATCACTGCATTTTGCTTTGTGTTTGTGCTTGTGTTTCCCAATAAGCAACGCCGTTTTGTTTCGACTGTGTTGTAATCTGTTTTATTCTGATTGATTGGATGTTCTGGTCCTGAGGCTTCAGTGTGTGTAGTAGAACAGGTTAGTGAACTCAGCCCCAGGACCAGCTGGATGAGGGTCCTGAGGCTTCATTGTGTTAGTAGAGCAGGTTAGTGAACTCAGCCCCAGGACCAGCTGGATGAGGGTCCTGAGGCTTCATTGTGTGTTAGTAGAACAGGTTTGTGAACTCAGGACCAGCTGGATGAGGGTCCTGAGGCTTCAGTGTGTTAGTAGAACAGGTTAGGGAACTCAGCCCCAGGACCAGCTGGATGAGGGTCCTGAGGCTTCATTGTGTGTTAGTAGAAGAGGTTAGTGAACTCAGGACCAGCTGGATGAGGGTCCTGAGGCTTCAGTGTGTTAGTAGAACAGGTTTGTGAACTCAGGACCAGCTGGATGAGGGTCCTG
>NC_138308.1:98348660-98366160 GCF_965601325.2 Salmo salar | reverse complement strand
AACTCCTGCTGCACAGAGATAGTAGAGGTAACTACTGCTGCACAGAGATAGTAGAGGTAACTCCTGCTGCACAGAGATAGTAGAGGTAACTCCTGCTGCACAGAGATAGTAGAGGTAACTACTGCTGCACAGAGATAGTAGAGGTAACTACTGCTGCACAGAGATAGTAGAGGTAACTACTGCTGCACAGAGATAGTAGAGGTAACTACTGCTGCAGCACAGAGATAGTAGAGGTAACTACTGCTGCAGCACAGAGATAGTAGAGGTAACTCCTGCTGCAGCACAGAGATAGTAGAGGTAACTCCTGCTGCACAGAGATAGTAGAGGTAACTACTGCTGCAGCACAGAGATAGTAGAGGTAACTACTGCTGCTGCACAGAGATAGTAGAGGTAACTACTGCTGCAGCACAGAGATAGTAGAGGTAACTACTGCTGCAGCACAGAGATAGTAGAGGTAACTACTGCTGCAGCACAGAGATAGTAGAGGTAACTACTGCTGCAGCACAGAGATAGTAGAGGTAACTCCTGCTGCAGCACAGAGATAGTAGAGGTAACTCCTGCTGCACAGAGATAGTAGAGGTAACTCCTGCTGCACAGAGATAGTAGAGGTAACTCCTGCAGCACAGAGATAGTAGAGGTAACTACTGCTGCAGCACAGAGATAGTAGAGGTAACTCCTGCTGCAGCACAGAGATAGTAGAGGTAACTACTGCTGCACAGAGATAGTAGAGGTAACTCCTACTGCACAGAGATAGTAGAGGTAAGAACACACACTCCCATATATGGCTGTGTATCATTTCTCTCTCTCTGTGTGTGTGTGTGTGTGTGTGTGTGTGTGTGTGTGTGTGTGTGTGTGTGTGTGTGTGTGTGTGTGTGTGTGTGTGTGTGTGTGTGTGTGTCTGTGTGTGTGTGTGTTTGTGTGTGTGTATGTGTGTGTTTCAGAGCACCAGTGACCCAGTGTTCCTGACCGGTGTGTGTATCTCTCCTGACCACCCTTTCACCCTGGACACTACACTCAAACTGACCGCCTATCACGTCAAGGTCAAAACACACGACACGGTGAGAATGTGTCTTTACTCTGTGTGTGTGTGTGTGTGTGTGTGTGTGTGTGTGTGTGTGTGTGCGTGCGTACTGTGTGTGTGTGCGTGCGTACTGTGTGTGTACTGTGTGTGTGTGTGTGATAGTGTGTGTGTGTGTCCGGTAAGAGGCTTACTCTGGGTGATGTGAACATGTGTAATATGGCTGACTGGATTTTCTGTCAGTCAGAAATCATGTCTCACCATCTGTCCTGTGTAATGGTTTAGGACTACAGTTACCATCTGTCCTGTGTAATGGTTTAGGACTACAGTTACCATCTGTCCTCTGTAATGGTTTAGGACTACAGTTACCATCTGTCCTCTGTAATGGTTTAGGACTACAGTTACCATCTGTCCTGTGTAATGGTTTAGGACTACAGTTACCATCTGTCCTGTGTAATGGTTTAGGACTACAGTTACCATCTGTCCTGTGTAATGGTTTAGGACTACAGTTACCATCTGTCCTGTGTAATGGTTTAGGACTACAGTTACCATCTGTCCTGTGTAATGGTTTAGGACTACAGTTACCATCTGTCCTGTGTAATGGTTTAGGACTACAGTTACCATCTGTCCTGTGTAATGGTTTAGGACTACAGTTACCATCTGTCCTGTGTAATGGTTTAGGACTACAGTTACCATCTGTCCTGTGTAATGGTTTAGGACTACAGTTACCATCTGTCCTGTGTAATGGTTTAGGACTACAGTTACCATCTGTCCTCTGTAATGGTTTAGGACTACAGTTACCATCTGTCCTGTGTAATGGTTTAGGACTACAGTTACCATCTGTCCTGTGTAATGGTTTAGGACTACAGTTACCATCTGTCCTGTGTAATGGTTTAGGACTACAGTTACCATCTGTCCTGTGTAATGGTTTAGGACTACAGTTACCATCTGTCCTGTGTAATGGTTTAGGACTACAGTTACCATCTGTCCTGTGTAATGGTTTAGGACTACAGTTACCATCTGTCCTCTGTAATGGTTTAGGACTACAGTTACCATCTGTCCTGTGTAATGGTTTAGGACTACAGTTACCATCTGTCGTCTGTAATGGTTTAGGACTACAGTTATCAGACCATCTGTCCTCTGTAATGGTTTAGGACTACAGTTACCAGACCATCTGTCCTCTGTAATGGTTTAGGACTACAGTTACCAGACCATCTGTCCTCTGTAATGGTTTAGGACTACAGTTACCAGACCATCTGTCCTCTGTAATGGTTTAGGACTACAGTTACCAGACCATCTGTCCTCTGTAATGGTTTAGGACTACAGTTACCAGACCATCTGTCCTCTGTAATGGTTTAGGACTACAGTTACCAGACCATCTGTCCTCTGTAATGGTTTAGGACTACAGTTATCAGACACTTAAAGTGGATCTGACAGCGTTTTAACTACTTTGTAGATTTGAAACAAATAGACAATCATAATATCAGTAAAAAAACATCAAATTCCTTGTTTATGCTGCAAAACCTAATTTATAAGAGGTTTTGTTTTAAAAATGGGTTCTATTTGACTCACCATTCCATGGCACTAAGACATTGTTGGAAGAATACAGTGGCTTGCTAAAGTTTTCACCCCCTTGGCATTTTTACTATTTTGTTGCCTTACCACCTGGAATTAAAATCGATTTTCTGTTGGGTTTGTATCATTTGATTTACACAACATGTCTACCACTTAGAAGATGCAAAATATTTTTAATTGTCAAACAAACAAGAAATAAGACAAAAAAACTGAAAACTTGAGCGTGCATAACTATTCACCCCCCCCCCCCCCCCCCCCCAAAGTCAATACTTTGTAGAGCCACCTTTTGCAGCAATTACAGCTGCAAGTCTCATGGGGTATGTCTCTATAAGCGTTGGCACATCTAGCCACTGGGATTATTACCCATTCTTCCACTCAAAACTGCTTCAGCTCCTTCAAGTTGGATGGGTTCCGCTGGTGTACAGCAAACTTTAAGTCATACCACAGATTCTCAATTGGATTGAGGTCTGGGCTTTGACTAGGCCATTCCAAGACATTTAAATGTTTCCCCTTAAACCACTCGAGTGTTGCTTTAGCAGTATGCTTAGGGTCATTGTCCTGTTGGAAGGTGAACCTCCATCCCAGTCTCAAATCTCTGGAAGACTGAAACATGTTTCCCTCAAGAATTTCCCTGTATTTAGCACCATCCATAATTCCTTCAATTCTGACCAGTTTCCCAGTCCCTGCCAATGAAAAACATCCCCACAGCATGATGCTGCCACCACCATGCTTCAGTGTGGGGATGATGAGAGGTGTTGGGTTTGCGCCAGACATAGCGTTTTCCTTGATGGCCAAAAAGCTAAATTTTTGTCTCATCTGACCAGAGTACCTTCTTCCATATGTTTGGGGAGTCTCCCACATGCCTTTTGGCGAACACCAAATGTGTTTGCTTATTTTTTTTATTTAAGCAATGGCTTTTTTCTGGCCACTCTTCCGTAAAGCCCAGCTCTGTGGAGTGTACGGCTTAAAGTGGTCCTTTGGACAGATACTCCAATCTCCGCTGTGGAGCTTTGCAGCTCCTTCAGGGTTATCTTTGGTCTCTTTGTTGCCTCTCTGATTAATGCCCTCCTTGCCTGGTCCGTGAGTTTTGGTGGGCGGCCCTCTCTTGGCAGGTTTATTGTGGTGCCATATTCTTTCCATTTTTTAATAATGGATCTAATGGTGCTCCATGGGATGTTCAAAGTTTCTGATATTTTTTTATAATCCAACCCTGATCTGTACTTCTCCACAACTTTGTCACTTAGATTGCACACAGGTGGACTTTATTTAGCAAATTATGTGACTTCTGAAGGTAATTGGTTGCACCAGATCTTATTTAGGGGCTTCATAGAAAAGGGGGTGAATACATATGGGGGTGTACATATGCAAGCACCACTTTTCTGTAAAAAAATGTGTAGACTTTTTTGAAACAAGTTATTTTTTTAATTTCACTTCACCAATTTGGACTATTTTGTATATGTCCCTTACATGAAATCCAAATAAAAATCCATTTAAATGACAGGTTGTAATGCAACAAAAAAAGGAAAAACGCCTAAAGGGGATGAATACTTTTGCAAGGCACTGAACATGGATTAATAGAATTCACCAAATACATTTCTTGGTAGTGCAAAAATATTGCTATCAGGTTGTAAATCACTGTCACGTCCTGACTATAGAAAGATGTTATTTTCTATGGTAGAGTAGGTCAGGGTGTGACAGTTTTTTTTCTAGTTTAGATTTTCTATATTGTTATGTTCTAGTTTTTGTATTTCTATGTTGTTGTTTTTTGGGATGATCTCCAATTAGAGACAGCTGGTCATCGTTGTCTCTAATTGGAGATCATACTTAAGTAGTTGTTTTTCCCACCTGGGTTTTGTGGGAGATTGTTTTTAAGTTAGTGTATCTTTCACCTCTTCGACACGGTTTGTTGTTTTTGTTCTTTAGTAAATAAACTAAAGAACAAAAACAACAAACCGTGTCGAAGAGGTGAAAGATACACTTGTCTTGCATAGTTTCACAGTTGAATAAAGAAAATGTGGAACGACACACACACGCTGCGCTTTGGTCCGCTCCTTCATCATACGACAACCGTGACCATCACAGCTGGCCTGGTACATTGTTTGCTGCCTTCCTACCCATTTGGGATGCACCGTTTCAGTTTCAATTACTCAATATTTAGAACAAAAAAACAGACGACTGTAACTAAGGCTGGGAATGTCAATACAATCAAACTAGCAAGGGGGGCAATGATCACAAGTCAGTCATAACGTGGCTAAAAGGCTAAAAGGCCCGCTGGCTGAATAGGACACGCAAGCCAGTATAAATGAGTCAACAGTTGAGTCATCTACTTTATGAAATTACAGCCTGAACGATGCACTTGCATCGGTTAATTCAACTTCAATTGAGCTGCTTTTTGTTTGTCTCGTTTCCCGCTAGCAGTGGAGTGAAAGTTTTAAAGACGCATGCAGTCCTAGCTTGGCTACTAAAATGTTGCAGTCTTGCTTCGGGTTTTTAAAGCTTGGAAATGAATAACCAAAAAAAACAAAACCTGCAACGAAACGTCATGCGAATGAGAAACATATAAGCCTATTACAGCAACATCTGAGCAGTAGCCGAGGCTGGCTACTCAAATACAATACATTTTGAGAGCACCATATAGCAACGCTGTGTCACGCCCTGACCTGAGAGAGTCCAGAGCCTCCGGCGATGATTCACGGTCCGGTTCCTCCTCCTCCGACGACGATCCATGATCCGGTGATACAAAAGCGGAGGGATCAGCGGGCGTAGCGGGGGCTACGCCCCGAACCGGAACCGCCACCATGGGTACATGCCCACCCGGACCCTCCCCTATAGGTTCAGGTTTGTGGCCGGGAGTCTGCACCTTTGGGGGGGGGGGTACTGTCACGCCCTGACCTGAGAGAGACGTTTTTCTCTGTTTGGTTAGGTCAGGGTGTGATATGAGGTGGGCATTCTATGTCATATATTTCTTTGTGTTTGGCCGAGTATGGTTCCTAATCAGAGGCAGCTGTCTATCGTTGTCTCTGATTGGGAACCATACTTAGGCAGCCCCTTTTTCCCCACCTGTAGTTGTGGGATCTTGTTTTTGTACAGCTCAGTAAAGCCTGCAGAACGTGACGTTCGTTTTCCTTTGTTTGTTGTTTTGATTTAGTGTTCTGAGTTATAATAAATTATTAATCATGAGCACTTACCCACGCTGCACCTTGGTCTCCTCTCTATGACGGTCGTCACATGCTGCCTTCACCCGCATCGGTGATCCATGCCGTGCAAAAAAAAAAGGAAAAAACATGTTTTAATTTTAAACGTTACAACAACTTATAGCTACGTTTTTTTTGTGTGAATTGCATTGCTAAAATGTGAATTGCTTTGCTAGCTAGCTATTCTGAACTCGAACGACTGTTATCCACAGTTAGCATATCTCTTAGTTGTCAATCAAATGTATTTGGCAGGTTCTCATTCAGCTGTCATAAACGTGTGTTGGGACAAGCTTGCATTGGGCACGCAAGCTGCAGAAGGACGAACAGGCTACAATTCCCCATCGTTTATCAGTGCGATTTTTTTTTTTTTTTGACGGCCAACTACCAGTAACTGAAAAAGTTTGAGAGGGTTTATCTAGTGTTAACCTCGTTAGATTTGAGCTTATCTCTCTCTGGCTAGTATTAGTTGTTGATCTTGTTGTTGATGATGTGCGTCACTGATGGAGAGAGAGAATATACCTTCTTTTCGTGGTTGTTTGATCAACAGGACTGTAAAGTTCCCGAATGGAAGACGACTCCTGCTAACTGTAGTCCTAAACAAACAAAAAATATTTAAAAAAGCAACATGCAACAATTTTAAAGATTTTACTGAGTTACAGATCATAGAAGGACATCAGTCAATTGAAAATAAATAAATTAGACCCTAAATCTATAGATTTCACATGACTGCCACGGGCAGAGCGGCAGCCGGGGGCCGGCTTAGGCAATCAGAATTCGTTTTTCCCCACGTAAGGACTTTATTACAGACAGAAATAATTCTCAGCCTAACTTCCTGTAAACACACAGTCCAGTTCATAGTGAATGATGGCAGGTCCTACTGCCTGTTAACACACAGTCCAGTTCATAGTGAATGATGGCAGGTCCTACTGCCTGTTAACACACAGTCCAGTTCATAGTGAATGATGGCAGGTCCTACTGCCTGTTAACACACAGTCCAGTTCATAGTGAATGATGACAGGTCCTACTGCCTGTAAACACACAGTCCAGTTCAAAGTGAATGATGGCAGGTCCTACTGCCTGTAAACACACAGTCCAGTTCATAGTGAATGATGGCAGGTCCTACTGCCTGTAAACACACAGTCCAGTTCATAGTGAATGATGGCAGGTCCTACTGCCTGTAAACACACAGTCCAGTTCATAGTGAATGATGGCAGGAATGATGGCAGGCCATACTGCCTGTAAACACACAGTCCAGTTCATAGTGAATGATGACAGGTCCTACTGCCTGTAAACACACAGTCCAGTTCATAGTGAATGATGACAGGTCCTACTGCCTGTAAACACACAGTCCAGTTCATAGTGAATGATGACAGGGTCCTACTTCCTGTAAACACACAGTCCAGTTCATAGTGAATGATGACAGGTCCTACTGCCTGTAAACACACAGTCCAGTTCATAGTGAATGATGAGCAGGTCCTACTGCCTGTAAACACACAGTCCAGTTCATTAGTGAATGATGACAGGCTCGTGTGGTAAATGGCTCATTTGTAAAAAGCCCTACTGTAGCTCTGATTGGCTATAGGGCACCGGTCTGTGTAGACTCTGGTCCTGGATGAGACAGATGGTTTTAATAGGTTTTATTTACTGCAGTTTCTATTAATTGTCCAAACGCACGGCCGCTTTCCTACTCTATATTCACAAATGCCTTACTCTACGTCATTCCCAAACATTCTATGAATTTATGAAAATGTGAAAATGTCAGTTCCACTTGAGGAGAGAGAGAGAGAGACAGACAGACAGACAGACAGACAGACAGACAGACAGACAGACAGAGATTTAAGAACATTTTGTAACACTATATATATCCCTGCCTGATATCTGTTTCATAGAAAGGCTATGTGCTTCATCGTGATTGGTCAACGCTGGCCTGCTAATCTGAATATTTTCCCCGGGGTTCCATCAGTGAGGGGATTCAATTCGTCTGGCCCTGGGCGCCAGGGTAGGCATATGTTTTGCACCTAGTTAAAGTTGATTTGCTTTCGTTTTTGGAAACTGGGTTGTCTCCCGTGCGGGAACCAGATGCTCCGTTCAAAGCCCAAGGTGAAGTCAGCTCAAAACAAACGTGATGTAATTAAAGCACGTGGAGTAATGAGTAGGATTTCACCTGTAAAAACGAATGATCTGCCTTCCCAATGAAAACTAGTTTTTGAAAATTCAAACATTTATTTGATGGAAAATATATGTTTTCTTGAACGATGCACCGTGCAGCCTTGTTGACAACATGACCGAGCGTCGCAGGTTAATGTTCCATTGGAGAAGGGCGCTACTCCCTCAGCGCTTTCGTCCGTTCACGTCACGGGGCTATAACCCAGTGCCCCTCGGCTCAGCATTATCTAATCCACCCACTGCTATTGGCTAGTGGTTCATTCTCTACAGAGGGGGAGAGAGGACGGGGAGAGAGGACGGGGAGAGAGGACGGGGGAGAGAGGACGGGGGAGAAGTGTTCTGAGAGCAACACGTCAACATTTAAACCAACTAGCACAGAACCACCACTCCTGGGTAGGTAGACAGCACACGGTATCAGCTAGTTTTACTTTATTACAGTGGAGGAGAGGGGGACACTGGGGGGAGACTACAGAAGGGGGACACAGGGGGGAGACTACAGAAGGGGGACACAGGGGGGAGACTACAGAAGGGGGACACTGGGGGAGACGACAGAAGGGGGACACAGGGGGGAGACTACAGAGGAGGACACAGGGGGGAGACTACAGAAGGGGGACACTGGGGGAGACTACAGAGGAGGACACAGGGGGGAGACTACAGAGGGGGACACAGGGGGGAGACTACAGAGGGGGACACAGGGGGGAGACTACAGAAGGGGGACACTGGGGGGAGACTACAGAGGAGGACACTGGGGGGAGACTACAGAGGGGGACACAGGGGGAGACTACAGAGGGGGACACAGGGGGAGACTACAGAGGAGGACACAGGGGGAGACTACAGAGGGGGACACAGGGGGAGACGACAGAGGAGGACACAGGGGGAGACGACAGAGGAGGACACTGGGGGGAGACTACAGAAGGGGGATTACAAGACCCCTTAGTAACTGGTTCGTTTTAGGGTTTAGGGTAAATTCTTCACTAAGGCAGTCAGCTCATCTATCAAACCGGGGATTTTACATGGAAGTTTTAGCATTTTCAAGAGAGATGCCGGAATGTGGAAGGACATGGACCACAAACAGGCTCAGCTGGCTTCATCTCCTGTGGTAGAGTTTGTAACGCTCTTTGATACTTGTGATTAGGGTTTAGAACCATACACCTGTTGTTTAGTATACCTGTGATTAGGGGTTTAGAACCATACACCTGTTGTTGAGTATACCTGTGATTAGGGGTTTAGAACATTACTCCTGTTGTTTAGTATACCTGTGATTAGGGGTTTAGAACATTACACCTGTTGTTGAGTATACCTGTGATTAGGGTTTAGAACCATACACCTGTTGTTTAGTATACCTGTGATTAGGGGTTTAGAACCATACACCTGTTGTTGAGTATACCTGTGATTAGGGGTTTAGAACATTACTCCTGTTGTTTAGTATACCTGTGATTAGGGGTTTAGAACCATACACCTGTTGTTGAGTATACCTGTGATTAGGGTTTAGAACATTACTCCTGTTGTTTAGTATACCTGTGATTATGGGGTTAGAACCGTATACCTGTGATTAGGGGTTTAGAACATTACTCCTGTTGTTGAGTATACCTGTGATTAGGGGTTTAGAACCATACACCTGTTGTTTAGTATACCTGTGATTAGGGGTTTAGAACCATACACCTGTTGTTCAGTATACCTGTGATTAGGGTTTAGAACCATACACCTGTTGTTTAGTATACCTGTGATTAGGGGTTTAGAACATTACTCCTGTTGTTTAGTATACCTGTGATTATGGGGTTAGAACCGTATACCTGTGATTAGGGGTTTAGAACATTACTCCTGTTGTTGAGTATACCTGTGATTAGGGGTTTAGAACCATACACCTGTTGTTTAGTATACCTGTGATTAGGGGTTTAGAACCATACACCTGTTGTTTAGTATACCTGTGATTAGGGGTTTAGAACCATACACCTGTTGTTGAGTATACCTGTGATTAGGGGTTTAGAACATTACTCCTGTTGTTTAGTATACCTGTGATTAGGGGTTTAGAACATTACTCCTGTTGTTTAGTATACCTGTGATTATGGGGTTAGAACCGTATACCTGTGATTCGGGGTTTAGAACCATACACCTGTTGTTTAGTATACCTGTGATTAGGGGTTTAGAACCATACACCTGTTGTTTAGTATACTTGTGATTAGGGTTTAGAACCATACACCTGTTGTTTAGTATACCTGTGATTAGGGTTTAGAACCATACACCTGTTGTTTAGTATACCTGTGATTAGGGGTTTAGAACCATACTCCTGTTGTTTAGTATACCTGTGATTAGGGTTTAGAACCATACACCTGTTGTTTAGTATACCTGTGATTAGGGGTTTAGAACATTACTCCTGTTGTTTAGTATACCTGTGATTATGGGGTTAGAACCGTATACCTGTGATTAGGGGTTTAGAACATTACTCCTGTTGTTGAGTATACCTGTGATTAGGGGTTTAGAACCATACACCTGTTGTTGAGTATACCTGTGATTAGGGGTTTAGAACCATACACCTGTTGTTTAGTATACCTGTGATTAGGGGTTTAGAACCATACACCTGTTGTTTAGTATACCTGTGATTATGGGGTTAGAACCGTATACCTGTGATTCGGGGTTTAGAACCATACACCTGTTGTTTAGTATACCTGTGATTAGGGGTTTAGAACCATACACCTGTTGTTTAGTATACTTGTGATTAGGGTTTAGAACCATACACCTGTTGTTTAGTATACCTGTGATTAGGGTTTAGAACCATACACCTGTTGTTTAGTATACCTGTGATTAGGGTTTAGAACCATACTCCTGTTGTTTAGTATACCTGTGATTAGGGTTTAGAACCATACACCTGTTGTTTAGTATACCTGTGATTAGGGGTTTAGAACATTACTCCTGTTGTTTAGTATACCTGTGATTATGGGGTTAGAACCGTATACCTGTGATTAGGGGTTTAGAACCATACACCTGTTGTTGAGTATACCTGTGATTAGGGGTTTAGAACCATACACCTGTTGTTGAGTATACCTGTGATTAGGGGTTTAGAACCATACACCTGTTGTTTAGTATACCTGTGATTAGGGGTTTAGAACCATACACCTGTTGTTTAGTATACCTGTGATTAGGGGTTTAGAACCATACACCTGTTGTTTAGTATACCTGTGATTAGGGGTTTAGAACCATACACCTGTTGTTGAGTATACCTGTGATTAGGGGTTTAGAACATGTTGACTGTTCAGTAACTGAGATACACCTGCTCAGACTGCTTCTGTTTACCCAGGGACCAGTCCCCTGCTGCACGCTGGACACACACACACACACACACACACACACACACACACACACACACACACACACACACACACACACACACACGCACACAGCCACAGGTGTGTCAGTAGGGTCGTAGTGTCGTAGGGTCGTAGTGGTTGTAGTGGTGTAGTTGTATTGTAGTGTAGTGGTATAGTGGTGTAGTTGTGTAGTGGTGTAGTGGTGTAGTTGTGTAGTGGGATAGTGGTGTAGTGGGATAGTGGTATAGTGGTGTAGTTGTGTAGTTGTGTAGTGGTATTGTGGTGTAGTGGTATTGTGGTGTAGTGGTATAGTTGTATTGTGGTGTAGTGGTGTAGTTGTAGTGTAGTAGTATTGTAGTTGTATAGTGGTGTAGTGGTAGTGTAGTAGTGTAGTGGTGTAGTGGTATAGTGGTGTAGTGGTGTATTGGTATAGATGTATAGTGGTTTAGTGGTGTAGTTGTATTGTGGTGTAGTGGTGTAGTGGTGTAGTGTTGTAGTGGTGTTATAGTGGTATAGTGGTGTAGTGGTATTGTGGTGTAATCGTTTAGTGGTATAGTGGTGTAGTGGTATAGTGGTGTAGTGGTGTATTGGTATAGATGTATAGTGGTTTAGTGGTGTAGTTGTATTGTGGTGTAGTGGTGTAGTGGTGTAGTGGTATAGTGTTGTAGTGGTGTTATAGTGGTATAGTGGTGTAGTGGTATTGTGGTGTAATCGTTTAGTGGTATAGTGGTGTAGTGGTGTAATCGTTTAGTTGTATAGTGGTGTAGTGGTGTAGTGGTGTAATCGTTTAGTTGTATAGTGGTGTAGTGGTGTAATCGTGTAGTGGTGTAGTGGTGTAGTGGTGTAGTGGTGTAGTGTTGTAGTGGTATAGATGTATAGTGGTTTAGTGGTGTAGTTGTATTGTGGTATAGTGGTGTAGTGTTGTAGTGGTGTTAAGTGGTATAGTGGTGTAGTTGTAGTGTAGTGGTGTAGTGGTGTAGTTGTGTAGTGGTATAGTGGTGTTATAGTGGTGTAGAGGTGTAGTGGTGTAGTGGTGTACTGGTGTCATAGTGGTATAGTTGTGTAGTGGTGGTGTAGTGGTGTAGTTTTGTAGTGGTATAGTGGTGCAGTGGTGTGGTGGTATAGTGGTGTAGTGGTATAGTGGTGTAGTAGTATTGTAGTAGTGTAGTGTAGTAGTGGTGTAGTGGTGTAGTTGTATTGTAGTGGTGTAGTGGTGTAGTTGTATTGTAGTGGTGTAGTGGTGTAGTTGTATTTTAGTGGTGTAGCGGTGGTGTGGTGTAGTTGTATTATAGTGGTGTAGTGGTATTATAGTGGTGTAGTTGTATTATAGTGGTGTAGTGGTGTTATAGTGGTGTAGTGGTGTAGTTGTATTATAGTGGTGTAGTGGTGTTATAGTGGTGTAGTGGTGGTATTGTGGTGTAGTGGTGTAGTGGTGTTATAGTGGTGTATTGTGGTGTAGTGGTGTAGTGGTGTAGTGGTGTAGTGGTGTTATAGTGGTGTAGTTGTATTATAGTGGTGTAGTGGTGTTATAGTGGTGTAGTGGTGTAGTTGTATTATAGTGGTGTAGTGGTGTTATAGTGGTGTAGTGGTGGTATTGTGGTGTAGTGGTGTAGTGGTGTTATAGTGGTGTATTGTGGTGTAGTGGTGTAGTGGTGTAGTGTGGTGTAGTGGTGTTATAGTGGTGTAGTGGTGTTATAGTGGTGTAGTGGTATTGTAGTGGTGTAGTAGTGTAGTGGTGTAGTGGTGTTATAGTGGTGTAGTGGTGTAGTTGTATTATAGTGGTGTAGTGGTGTTATAGTGGTGTAGTGGTGTAGTTGTATTATAGTGGTGTAGTGGTGTAGTGGTGTTATAGTGGTGTAGTGGTGGTGTAGTGGTGTAGTGGTGTAGTGGTGTTATAGTGGTGGTATAGTGGTGTAGTGGTGTAGTGGTGGTGTAGTGGTGGTATTGTGGTGTAGTGGTATTGTAGTAGTGTAGTGTAGTAGTGGTGTAGTTGTATTGTAGTGGTGTAGTAGTATAGTGGTGTAGTGGTGTAGTTGTATTGTAGTGGTGTAGTGGTGTTATAGTGGTGTAGTTGTATTATAGTGGTGTAGTGGTATAGTGGTATTGTAGTGGTGTAGTTGTATTGTGGTGTAGTGGTGTAGTGGTGTAGTGCTGCTCACAGAGAACAGGTACGGTGTGCGGGGTGTGTCTGTGTGTGTGTGTGTGTGCGGGTGTGTGTGTTGTTTCCGACCGTGCGTTGTGCTCTAGATTTGATGAGGATTAGTGTTTAATCTAAAGCCTCCTATCCCCCCTTTCCCCCCATCCCCCATTCTGAACCCCCCTCCCCATCCGGTCATCCCCTCCCCTTCTACATCCTGTCCCCCCTTCACATCCACATCCTATCCCCCCTCATCATCCTGTCGTCCCTCCCCATCCTGTCGTCCCTCCCAATCCTGTCCCCCCTCGACATCCTGTCTCCCCTCCACATCCTGTCCCCCCTCCCATCCTGTCTCCCCTCCCCATCCTGTCCCCCCTCCCCATCCTGTCCCCCCTCCACATCCTGTCTCCCCCTCCACATACTGTCCCCCCTCCCCATCCCCCTCCTCACATCATCCTGTCCCCCATCCCCCTCCTCACCCCATCCTGTCTCCCCTCATCATCCTGTCCCCCCTCCCTATCCCGTATGTCCCCTCTACATCCTGTCTCCCCTCCACATCCTGTCCCCCCTCCTCACCTCATCCTGTCCCCCCTCCCCATCCTGTCCCCCCTCCCCATCCCCCCCTCCTCCATCCTGTCTCCCCCTCCACATCCTGTTCCCCCTCCACATCCTGTTCCCCCTCCACATCCTTTCTCCCCCTCCACATCCTGTTCCCCCTCACCATCCTGTCCCCCCTCCCCCTCCACATCCTGTCTCCCCCTCCACATCCTGTTCCCCCTCCACATCCTGTCTCCCCCTCAACATCCTGTCCCCCTCCCCCTCCACATCCTGTCCCCCCTCCCCATCCTTTCCTCCCTCCCCATCCTGTCCCCCTCCACATCCTGTCCCCCCTGCTCATCCTGTCCCCCCTTCCTATCCTGTCCCCCCTCCACATCCTGTCCCCCCTCCCCATCCTGTCCCCCCATCCCCCTCATGTAAGCTGATTCTCAATAGAGACCTGTAGACATGACTTGTGTTAGGAGGGCTGCTCTGGCCCTGAGTGATGTTGGGTAATGTCATGTAGTGTGTGTGTGTGTGTGTGTAAATTCCACCACTCCCGTGCGTGTGCTTGTATCAAGATAATCCCCTGAGCTTTCAGATGATTATCGTCCAGGCAACAGAGTGATTCTAATTCCGTTGCGAAGGGCTTTTTGGTTAGGCAACCTCAGAGTAGAGTATTTTTTATTTAACCTTTATTTAACTATGCAAGTCAGTTAAGAACGAGTAGAGTAGGGTAGGGTAGGGTTGAGTAGGGTAGGGTAGAGTAGAGTAGAGTAGGGTAGAGTAGGGTAGGGTAGGGTTGGAGTAGACTAGACTAGAGTAGAGGCAGGTAGGGTCGAGTAGGGTAGGGTAGGGTAGAGTAGGGTAGAGTAGAGTAGAGTAGAGTAGAGTAGGGTAGAGTAGAGTAGGGTAGGGTAGGGGAGGGTAGGAGTAGAGTAGGGTAGGGTAGGAGTAGAGTTGAGAAGAGTAGAGTAGGGTAGGGTAGAGTAGGGTAGGGTAGGGTAGGAGTAGACTAGACTAGAGTAGAGGCAGGTAGGGTCGAGTAGGGTAGGGTAGAGTAGGGTAGGGTAGGGGAGGGTAGAGTAGAGTAGGGTAGGGTAGAGTAGAGTAGGGTAGAGTAGAGTAGGGTAGGGTGGAGTAGAGTAGGGTAGGGTAGAGTAGAGTAGAGTAGGGTAGGGTGGAGTAGGGTAGGGTAGGGTAGGGTAGGAAGAGTAGAGTAGGGTAGGGTAGGGTAGAGTAGAGTAGGGTAGAGTAGGGTAGGGTGGGAAGAGACTAGACTAGAGTAGAGGCAGGTAGGGTCGAGTAGGGTAGGGTGGAGTAGGGTAGGGTGGAGTAGGGTAGAGTAGGGTGGGTAGGAGTAGACTAGACTAGACTAGAGGCAGGTAGGGTCGAGTAGGGTAGGGCAGAGTAGAGTAGAACAGGGTAGAGTGGAGTAGAGTAGAGTAGGGTAGGGTAGGGTGGAGTAGAACAGGGTAGAGTATAACAGGGTAGAGTAGAACAGGGCAGAGTAGAGTAGGGTAGGGGAGAGGTAGACTAGAGTAGAGTAGACTAGAGTAGAGTAGAGTAGAACAGGGTAGAGTAGTGTAGAGTAGACTAGAGTAGAGTAGAGTAGAACAGGGTAGGGTAGGGTAGACTAGAGTAGAGTAGTGTAGAACAGGGTAGAGTAGAGTAGAGTAGAACAGGGTAGAGTAGAGTAGAACAGGGTAGGGTAGGGTAGACTAGAGTAGAGTAGTGTAGAACAGGGTAGAGTAGAGTAGAGTAGAACAGGGTAGAGTAGTGTAGAGTAGACTAGAGTAGAGTAGAGTAGAACAGGGTAGAGTAGGGTAGGGTAGACTAGAGTAGAGTAGTGTAGAACAGGGTAGAGTAGAGTAGAGTAGAACAGGGTAGAGTAGAGTAGAACAGGGTAGAGTAGTGTAGAGTAGAACAGGGTAGAGTAGAGTAGAACAGGGTAGAGTAGTGTAGAGTAGACAAGAGTAGAGTAGAGTAGAACAGGGTAGTGTAGGGTAGGGTAGACTATAGTAGAGTAGTGTAGAACAGGGTAGAGTAGGGTAGGGTGACTAGAGTAGAGTAGAGTAGAGTAGAGTAGAGTAGAGTGGAACAGGGTAGAGTAGAACAGGGTAGTGTAGAGTAGACAAGAGTAGAGTAGTGTAGAACAGGGTAGCGTAGTGTAGGGTGGTGGAGAAGGGTAGGTTCAATGAAGTCTATACAACTAGATATTATTACGTTAGATAATATCAACATGTAGCATAGCGTAGCGTAGCATGGGAACTAGATATTATTACGTTAGATAATATCAACATGTAGCATAGCGTAGCATAGCATGGGAACTAGATATTATTACGTTAGATAATATCAACAGGGTAGCATAGCGTAGCATAGCATGGGAACTAGATATTATTACGTTAGATAATATCAACATGTAGCATAGCGTAGCATAGCATGGGAACTAGATATTATTACGTTAGATAATATCAACAGGGTAGCATAGCGTAGCATAGCATGGGAACTAGATATTATTACGTTAGATAATATCAACAGGGTAGCGTAGCGTAGCATGGGAACTAGATATTATTACGTTAGATAATATCAACATGTAGCATAGCGTAGCATAGCATGGGAACTAGATATTATTACGTTAGATAATATCAACAGGGTAGCATAGCGTAGCGTAGCATGGGAACTAGATATTATTACGTTAGATAATATCAACATGTAGCATAGCGTAGCATAGCATGGGAACTAGATATTATTACGTTAGATAATATCAACAGGGTAGCATAGCGTAGCATAGCATGGGAACTAGATATTATTACGTTAGATAATATCAACATGTAGCATAGCGTAGCATAGCATGGGAACTAGATATTATTACGTTAGATAATATCAACATGTAGCATAGCGTAGCATAGCATGGGAACTAGATATTATTACGTTAGATAATATCAACATGTAGCATAGCGTAGCGTAGCATGGGAACTAGATATTATTACGTTAGATAATATCAACAGGGTAGCATAGCGTAGCGTAGCATGGGAACTAGATATTATTACGTTAGATAATATCATTAGGGTAGCATAGCGTAGCATAGCATGGGAACTAGATATTATTACGTTAGATAATATCAACAGGGTAGAATAGCGTAGCGTAGCATGGGAACTAGATATTATTACGTTAGATAATATCAACAGGGTAGCATAGCGTAGCATAGCATGGGAACTAGATATTATTACGTTAGATAATATCAACAGGGTAGCATAGCGTAGCGTAGCATGGGAACTAGATATTATTACGTTAGATAATATCAACATGTAGCATAGCGTAGCATAGCATTGGAACTAGATATTATTACGTTAGATAATATCAACAGGGTAGAATAGCGTAGCGTAGCATGGGAACTAGATATTATTACGTTAGATAATATCAACATGTAGCATAGCGTAGCATAGCATTGGAACTAGATATTATTACGTTAGATAATATCAACAGGGTAGCATTGCATAGCGTAGCATGGGAACTAGATATTATTACGTTAGATAATATCAACATGTAGCATAGCGTAGCATAG
>NC_138308.1:98328660-98341160 GCF_965601325.2 Salmo salar | reverse complement strand
AGGGTGGGGACTAATGTGTTGGACAGGGTGGGGAGTAACGCTGTGTTGGACAGGGTGGGGAGTAACGCTGTGTTTAGGACAGGGTGGGGAGTAACGCTGTGTTTAGGACAGGGTGGGGACTAACGCTGTGTGTGTTTAGGACAGGGTGTGGACTAACGCTGTGTGTGTTTAGGACAGGGTGTGGACTAACGCTGTGTTTAGGACAGGGTAGGGACTAACGCTGTGTTTAGGACAGGGTGGAGACTAACGCTGTGTAGGACAGGGTGGGGACTAATGTGTGTGTAGGACAGGGTGGGGACTAACGCTGTTTAGGACAGGGTGGGGACTAATGTGTGTTTAGGACAGGGTGTGGACTAACGCTGTGTTTAGGACAGGGTGTGGACTAACGCTGTGTAGGACAGGGTGGGGACTAATGTTGTTTAGGACAGGGTGGGGACTAATGCTGTTTAGGACAGGGTGGGGACTAATGCTGTGTAGGACAGGGTGGGGACTAATGCTGTGTAGGACAGGGTGGGGACTAATGCTGTGTAGGACAGGGTGGGGACTAATGCTGTGTAGGACAGGGTGGGGACTAACGCTGTGTTTAGGACAGGGTGGGGATTAACGCTGTGTTTAGGACAGGGTGGGGACTAACGCTGTGTAGGACAGGGTGGGGACTAATGTTGTTTAGGACAGGGTGGGGACTAATGTTGTTTAGGACAGGGTGGGGACTAATGCTGTGTAGGACAGGGTGGGGACTAATGGTGTGTTTAGGACAGGGTGTGGACTAACGCTGTGTGGAATGGACAGGGTGGGGACTAATTGTGTGTTTAGGACAGGTTGGGGACTAATTGTGTGTTTAGGACAGGTTAGGGACTAATGGTGTGTTTAGGACAGGTTGGGGACTAATGGTGTGTTTAGGACAGGGTGGGACTAATGTTGTTTAGGACAGGGTGGGGACTAATGTTGTTTAGGACAGGGTGGGGACTAATGGTGTGTTTAGGACAGGGTCGGGACTAATGTGTGTTTAGGACAGGGTGGGGACTAATGTGTGTTTAGGACAGGGTGGGGACTAATGTGTGTTTAGGACAGGGTGGAGACTAACGCTGTGTGGAATGGACAGGGTGTGGACTAACGTTGTGTGTGTAGGACAGGGTGTGGACTAACGTTGTGTGTGTAGGACAGGGTAGGACTAACGTTGTGTGTGTAGGACAGGGTGTGGACTAACGTTGTGTGTGTGTTTAGGACAGGGTGTGGACTAACGTTGTGTGTGTGTTTAGGACAGTGTGTGGACTAACGTTGTGTGTGCGTTTAGGACAGGGTGTGGACTAACGTTGTGTGTGTGTTTAGGACAGGGTGTGGACTAACGTTGTGTGTGTGTGTGTGTGTAGGACAGGGTGTGGACTAACGTTGTGTGTGTGTGTTTAGGACAGGGTGTGGACTAACGTTGTGTGTGTGTTTAGGACAGGGTGGGGACTAACGTTGTGTGTGTGTTTAGGACAGGGTAGGGACTAACGTTGTGTGTGTGTTTAGGACAGGGTGTGGACTAACGTTGTGTGTGTGTTTAGGACAGGGTAGGGACTAACGTTGTGTGTGTGTTTAGGACAGGGTGTGGACTAACGTTGTGTGTGTGTTTAGGACAGGGTAGGGACTAACGTTGTGTGTGTGTTTAGGACAGCGTGTGGACTAACGTTGCTTTGAGTCTGAACTGCATCATCGCCATGGTGGACCGGCTACAGGAGAGGGAGAACAGGAAACAGGAAGTGACCTCACAGACACAGAATGATGTCACCACCACCTCACACAACACTGGTACGGACCCAAACTGTAGCAATACTTCAGAAATACATCCTTCCTTCCTTGGTTCCTACATCCTTGGTTCCTTGGTTCCTACATCCTTAGCTTCCTTAGTTCCTACATCCTTCCTTCCTTGGTTCCTTAAGAACCGATCTATAAGTGAATTTAAAGGTGACTATATCTTCAATCAACCCGACCGATTCAGATCGGGGAGTATATTAATGAACGATCCATTTCTGTTTGTATTTTTTATTACGTTCCTGAAATCATTCATTCCATAGATAATTGAATGGATTTGAACTCTCTCTCTCTCTCTGGCCCTTCATCCAGACCCTTCCCGCGCTCCTTGGCAGGCCTCTCTCGCCCCTCTTCCAGACCCGTCCCCCTCTCCGTGGCAAGAACAACTCGTCCCTCTAGTTGTGACTCTGAAGGAGTGTGTGTGTGAGGCGGTGGCGAGGGCCCGCTGTGCTATGACCTTCGTCCTCCTACAGGGGGCAGCAGCATCAGCCTGCCACGGCCAGGCACTGACACACAGACGAGATGCTGTCTTCAGCCAGGCAGTGATAGTCTCCCAGTCCCTGCCACTGAAAAACATCCCCACAGCATGATGCTGCCACCACCATGCTTCACCGTAGAGATGGTGCCAGGTTTCCTCCAGACGTGATGTTTGGCATTCAGGACCAAGATTTCAATCTTGGTTTCATCAGACCACAGAATCTTGTGGCCAGCTCTAGGAAGAGTCTTGGTGGTTCCAAACTTCTTCCATTTAAGAATGATGGAGACCACTGTGTTCTCGGGGACCTTCAATACTGCAGAAATGTTTTGGTACCCTTCCCCAGATCTGTGCCTCGACACAATCCTGTCTCTGAGCTCAATTCCTTCGACCTCATGGCTTGGTTTATGCTCTGACATGCACTGTCAACTGTGGGACCTTATATAGACAGGTGTGTGCCTTTCCAAATCATGTCCAATCAATTGAATTTACCACAGGTGGACTCCAATCAAGTTGTAGAAACATCTCAAGGATGATCAATGGAAACAGGATGCACCTGAGCTCAATTTAGAGTCTCATAGCAAAGAGTCTGAATACTTACGTAAATAAGGTAGTTCAAAAATACCTGTTTTCAGTTTATCATTATGGGGTATTGTGTGTAGAGGAATTATGTTTTTTTTTTGTATTTAATCCACACACACACCTGTTGTTTTTATGTTTTCTCTCATTCTGTGTGTGTGTGTGTGTGTGTGTGCGTTAGGTGATGAGGTTGGTATGCTAGAGGATATGGAGATGGGAGTATCAGACCTGAATAGAGTCTCCTTCAAAATAACTGAAGCCAAATCAGAACAACCCACAGATCTATTGCCTACTGTCACTGGACTACGGTAACACACACACACACACACACACACACACACACACACACACACACACACACACACACACACACACACACACACACACACACACACACACACACACACACACACACACACACACACACACACACACACACACACACACATACGCACACAAAACAATCTATAACTTTTGATGGTATCACAAGTAATTCAACTTATCTCTCTCTTTTTATTTCAAATGTTGTTTATTTTCCTCTCTCTCTCTCTCTCTCTCTCTCTCTCTCTCTCTGTCTGTGTCTCTCTCTGTCTGTCTCTCTCTCTCTCTCTCTCTCTCTCTGTCTCTCTCTCTCTCCCTCTCTCTCTCTCTGTCTCTCTCTCTCTCTCTCTGTCCTCTCTCCTCTCTCTGTCTCGTCTCTCTCTCTGTCTCTCTCTCTCTCTGTCTCTCTCTCTCTGTCTCTCTCTCTCTGTCTCTCTCTCTTCTCGTCTCTCTCCTCTTCTCTCTCTCTCTCTCTCTTTCTCTCTGTCTCCCTCTCTCTGTCTCTCTCTCTTTGTCTCTCTCTCTCTCTCTCTCTCTGTCTGTCTCTCTCTGTCCTCTCTGTCTCTCTCTCTCTCTCTCTCTCTCTCTCTCTCTGTCTGTCTCTCTCTGTCTCTCTCTCTGTCTCTCTCTCTGTCTGTCTCTCTCTGTCTCTCTCTCTCTCTCTCTCTCTCTCTCTCTCTTTCTCTCTGTCTCTCTCTTTTTATTTCAAATGTTGTTTATTTTCCTCTCTCTCTCTCTCTCTCTCTCTGTCTCTCTCCTCTCTCTCTCTGTCTCTGTCTCTGTCTCTCTCTCTCTCTCTCTCTGTCTGTCTCTCTCTGTCTCTCTCTCTCTCTCTGTCTCTCTCTCTCTCTCTCTGTCTCTCTCTCTCTCTGTCTCGGTCTCTCTCTCTGTCTCTCTCTGTCTCTCTCTGTCTCTGTCTCTCTGTCTCTCTGTCTCTCTCTCTCGCTCTCCTCTGTCTCTCTCTCTCTCTCTCTGTCTCTCTCTCTCTCTCTCTCTCTCTCTCTCTCTCTCCCTAGGGGTTGTTTTTGTGTGGAAGTCCCGTTGCCGTCGGAGACGTACCTGTTGTTACCAGGGGAACTGAGAGATGGGCGGGACTTAAGAGTTCACCCGTTACTGTTTAACATCGGCATCAACCAGCAACAGAGCTCTAGCCCGAGAGGTAACTACCAATCTCTCTCTCCCCCTCTCCCTCCCTCTGTTCGGAGACAGTTCTGTCTGTCTATATATCTAGGTTTGGAGACAGACAGAACTGTCTATATATCTAGGTTTGGAGACAGTTCTGTCTGTCTATATATCTAGGTTTGGAGACAGTTCTGTCTGTCTATATATCTAGGTTTGGAGACAGTTCTGTCTGTCTATATATCTAGGTTTGGAGACAGTTCTGTCTGTTTATATATCTAGGTTTGGAGACAGTTCTATCTGTCTATATATCTAGGTTTGGAGACAGTTCAGTCCTGTCTATATATCTAGGTTTGGAGACAGTTCAGTCTGTCTATATATCTAGGTTTGGAGACAGTTCAGTCTGTCTATATATCTAGATTTGGAGACTGTTCTATCTGTCTATATATCTAGATTTGGAGACAGTTCTGTCTGTTTATGTATCTAGGTTTGGAGACAGACAGAACTGTCTCATATATCTAGGTTTGGAGACAGTTCTGTCTGTCTATATATCTAGGTTTGGTGACAGTTCAGTCTGTCTATATATCTAGATTTGGAGACAGTTCTCTCTGTCTATATATCTAGGTTTGGAGACAGTTCTCTCTCTCTGTCTATATATCTAGGTTCGGAGACAGTTCTATCTGTTTATATATCTAGGTTTGGAGACAGTTCTATCTGTTTATTTATCTAGGTTTGGAGACAGTTCTATCTGTTTATATATCAAATCAAATCAAATCAAATGTATTTTTATATAGCCCTTCGTACATCAGCTGATATTCTCAAAGTGCTGTACAGAAACCCAGCCTAAAACCCCAAACAGCAAGCAAAGCATGTGAAAGAAGCACGGTGGCTAGGAAAAACTCCCTAGGAAAAACTCCCTAGAAAGGCCAAAAACCTAGGAAGAAACCTAGAGAGGAACCAGGCTATGAGGGGTGGCCAGTCCTCTTCTGGCTGTGCAGGGTGGATATTATAACAGAACATGGTCAAAATGTTAAAATGTTAAAATGTTCATAAATGACCAGCATGGTCAAATAATAATAATCATAGTAGTTGTCGAGGGTGCAACAAGCACGTCCGGTGAACAGGTCAGGGTTCCATAGCCGCAGGCAGAACAGTTGAAACTGGAGCAGCAGCACGGCCAGGTGGACTGGGGACAGCAAGGAGTCATCATACCAGGTAGTCCTGAGGCATGGTCCTAGGGCTCAGGTCCTCCGAGAGAAAGACAGAAAGAGAGAAAGAGAGAATTAGAGAGAGCATATTTAAATACACACAGGACACCGGATAAGACAAGAGAAATACTCCAGATGTAACAGACTGACCCTAGCCCCCCGACACATAAACTACTGCAGCATAAATACTGGAGGCTGAGACAGGAGGGATCAGAAGACACTGTGGCCCCATCCGATGATACCCCCGGACAGGGCCAAACAGGCAGGATATAACCCCACCCACTTTGCCAAAGCACAGCCCCCACACCACTAGAGGGATGTCTCCAACCACCAACTTACCGTCCTAAGACAAGGCCGAGTATAGCCCACAACGATCTCCGCCATGGCACAACCCAAGGGGGGGGGGGGGGGGGCGCCAACCCAGACAGGAAGACCACGTCAGTGACTCAACCCACTCAAGTGACGCACCCCTCCCATGGACGGCATGGAAGAACACCAGTAGGCCAGTGACTCAGCCTCTGTAAAAGGGTTAGAGGCAGAGAATCCCAGTGGAAAGAGGGGAACCGGCAAGGCAGAGACAGCAAGGGCGGTTCGTTGCTCCAGCCTTTCCGTTCACCTTCACACTCCTGGGCCAGACTATACTTAATCATAGGACCTACTGAAGAGATAAGTCTTCAGTAAAGACTTAAAGGTTGAGACTGAGTCTGCGTCTCTCACATTGGTAGGCAGACCATTCCATAAAAATGGAGCTCTATAGGAGAAAGCCCTACCTCCAGCCGTTTGCTTAGAAATTCTAGGGACAATTAGGAGGCCTGCGTCTTGTGACCGTAGCGTACGTGTAGGTATGTACGGCAGGACCAAATCGGAAAGATAGGTAGGAGCAAGCCCATGTAATGCTTTGTAGGTTAGCAGTAAAACCTTGAAATCAGCCCTTGCCTTAACAGGAAGCCAGTGTAGGGAGGCTAACACTGGAGTAATATGATCAAATTTTTTGGTTCTAGTCAGGATTCTAGCAGCCGTATTTAGCACTAACTGAAGTTTATTTAGTGCTTTATCCGGGTAGCCGGAAAGTAGAGCATTGCAGTAGTCCAGCCTAGAAGTAACAAAAGCATGGATTAATTTTTCTGCGTCATTTTTGGACAGAAAATTTCTGATTTTTGCAATGTTACGTAGATGGAAAAAAGCTGTCCTTGAAACAGTCTTGATATGTTCTTCAAAAGAGAGATCAGGGTCCAGAGTAACGCCGAGGTCCTTCACAGTTTTATTTGAGACGACTGTACAACCATCCAGATTAATTGTCAGATTCAACAGAAGATCTCTTTGTTTCTTGGGACCTAGAACAAGCATCTCTGTTTTGTCCGAGTTTAAAAGTAGAAAGTTTGCAGCCATCCACTTCTTTATGTCTGAAACACAGGCTTCTAGCGAGGGCAATTTTGGGGCTTCACCATGTTTCATTGAAATGTACAGCTGTGTGTCGTCTGCATAGCAGTGAAATTTAACATTATGTTTTCGAATGACATCCCCAAGAGGTAAAATATATAGTGAAAACAATAGTGGTCCTAAAACGGAACCTTGAGGAACACCGAAATTTACAATTGATTTGTCAGAGGACAAACCATTCACAGAGACAAACTGATATCTTTCCGACAGATAAGATCTAAACCAGGCCAGAACTTGTCCATGTAGACCAATTTGGGTTTCCAATCTCTCCAAAAGAATGTGGTGATCGATGGTATCAAAAGCGGCACTAAGATCTAGGAGCACGAGGACAGATGCAGAGCCTCGGTCTGACGTCATTAAAAGGTCATTTACCACCTTCACAAGTGCAGTCTCAGTGCTATGATGGGGTCTAAAACCAGACTGAAGCGTTTCGTATACATTGTTTGTCTTCAGGAAGGCAGTCAGTTGCTGTGCAACAGCTTTTTCTAAAATTTTGGAGAGGAATGGAAGATTCGATATAGGCCGATAGTTTTTTATAATTTCTGGATCAAGATTCGGCTTTTTCAAGAGAGGCTTTATTACTGCCACTTTTAGTGAGCTTGGTACACATCCGGTGGATAGAGAGCCGTTTATTATGTTCAACATAGGAGGGCCAAGCACAGGAAGCAGCTCTTTCAGTAGTTTAGTTGGAATAGGGTCCAGTATGCAGCTTGAGGGTTTGGAGGCCATGATTATTTTCATCATTGCGTCAAGAGATATAGTACTAAAACACTTTAGTATCTCCCTTGATCCTAGGTCCTGGCAGAGTTGTGCAGACTCAGGACAATGGAGCTTTGGAGGAATACCCAGATTTAAAGAGGAGTCTGTAATTTGCTTTCTAATGATCATGATCTTTTCCTCAAAGAAGTTCATAAATTTATTACTGCTGAAGTGAAAGCCATCCTCCATTTGCGAAGGCTGCTTTTTAGTTAGCTTTGCGACAGTATCAAAAAGAAATTTCGGATTGTTCTTATTTTCCTCAATTAAGTTGGAAAAATAGGATGATCGAGCAGCAGTAAGGGCTCTTCGATACTGCACGGTACTGTCTTTCCAAGCTAGTCGGAAGACTTCCAGTTTGGTGTGGCGCCATTTCCGTTCCAATTTTCTGGAAGCTTGCTTCAGAGCTCGTGTATTTTCTGTATACCAGGGAGCTAGTTTCTTATGACAGATGTTTTTAGTTTTTAGGGGTGCAACTGCATCTAGGGTATTGCGCAAGGTTAAATTGAGTTCCTCGGTTAGGTGGTTAACTGATTTTTGTCCTCTGACGTCCTTGGGTAGGCAGAGGCAGTCTGGAAGGGCATCAAGGAATCTTTGGGTTGTCTGAGAATTTATAGCACGACTTTTAATGCTCCTTGGTTGGGGTCTGAGCAGATTATTTGTTGCAATTGCAAACGTAATAAAATGGTGGTCCGATAGTCCAGGATTATGAGGAAAAACATTTAGATCCACAACATTTATTCCATGGGACAAAACTAGGTCCAGAGTATGACTGTGGCAGTGAGTAGGTCCAGAGACATGTTGGACAAAACCCACTGAGTCGATGATGGCTCCGAAAGCCTTTTGGAGTGGGTCTGTGGACTTTTCCATGTGAATGTTAAAGTCACCAAAAATTAGAATATTATCTGCTATGACTACAAGATCCGATAGGAATTCAGGGAACTCAGTGAGGAACACTGCATATGGCCCAGGAGGCCTATAAACAGTAGCTATAAAAAGTGAGTGAGTAGGCTGCATAGATTTCATGACTAGAAGCTCAAAAGACGAAAACGTCATTGTTGTTTTTTTTTTTGTAAATTGAAATTTGCTATCGTAAATGTTAGCAACACCTCCGCCTTTGCCGGATGCACGGGGGGTATGGTCACTAATGTAACCAGGGGGTGAGGCCTCATTTAACACAGTAAATTCATCAGGCTTAAGCCATGTTTCAGTCAGGCCAATCACATCAAGATTATTATCAGTGATTAGTTCATTGACTATAACTGCCTTGGAAGTGAGGGATCTAACATTAAGTAACCCAATTTTGAGATGTGAGGTATCACAATCTCTTTCAATAATGGCAGGAATGGAGGAGGTCTTTATACTAGTGAGATTGCTAAAGCGAACACCGCCATTTTTAATTTTGCCCAACCTAGATCGAGGCACAGACACGGTCTCAATGGGGAAAGCTGAGCTGACTACACTGACTGTGCTAGTGGCAGACTCCACTAAGCTGGCAGGCTGGCTAACAGCCTGCTGCCTGGCCTGCACCCTATTTCATTGTGGAGCTAGAGGAGTTAGAGCCCTGTCTATGTTCGTAGATAAGATGAGAGCACCCCTCCAGCTAGGATGGAGTCCGTCACTCCTCAACAGGCCAGGCTTGGTCCTGTTTGTGGGTGAGTCCCAGAAAGAGGGCCAATTATCTACAAATTCTATCTTTTGGGAGGGGCAGAAAACAGTTTTCAACCAGCGATTGAGTTGTGAGACTCTGCTGTAGAGCTCATCACTCCCCCTAACTGGGAGGGGGCCAGAGACAATTAATCGATGCCGACACATCTTTCTAGCTGATTTACACGCTGAAGCTATGTTGCGCTTGGTGACCTCTGACTGTTTCATCCTAACATCGTTGGTGCCGACGTGGATAACAATATCTCTATACTCTCTACACTCGCCAGTTTTAGCTTTAGCCAGCACCGTCTTTAGATTAGCCTTAACGTCGGTAGCCCTGCCCCCTGGTAAACAGTGTATGATCGCTGGATGATTAGTTTTAAGTCTAATACTGCGGGTAATGGAGTCGCCAATGACTAGGGTTTTCAATTTGTCAGAGCTAATGGTGGGAGCCGTCGGCGTCTCAGACCCCACAACGGGAGGAGTAGAGACCAGAGAAGTCTCGGCCTCCGACTCCGACTCGCTTAATGGGGAGAACCGGTTGAAAGTTTCTGTCGGCTGAATAAGCGACACCGGTTGAGCATTCCTACAGCGTTTCCCTCCAGAAGCCATGAGAAAGATGTCCGGCTGCGGGGACCGTGCGAGGGGGTTTATACTAACGTTACTATCTGTACTTACTGGTGGCACAGACGCTGTTTCATCCTTTCCTACACTGAAATTGCCCTTGCCTAACGATCGCGTCTGAAGCTGGGCTTGCAGCACAGCTATCCTTGCCGTAAGGCGATCGTTCTCCTGTATATTATAAGTACAACGACTGCAATTAGAAGGCATCATGTTAATGTTACTTAGCTTCGGCTGTTTGAAGTCCTGACGAACCATGTCCAGATAAAACCTCCGGGGTGAAAAAGTTGAATGAAAAAAGTTGAGTGAGGGAAAAAGTAAAAATATACGGTAATGAAAAAGTAAAAAACCGTCAGGTATCAAAGTAAGATCGGCAACAAAAACGCACAGCAGCGTAAACAAGTCTGCAAGTTGTGACCGGAAACAGGAAACATATCTAGGTTTGTAGACAGTTATATCTGTTTATATATCTAGGTTTGGAGACAGTTCTCTCTGTCTATATATGTAGGTTTGGAGACAGTTCTATCTGTCTATATATCTAGGTTTGAAGACAGTTCTCTCTGTTTATATATCTAGGTGTGGAGACAGTTCTATCTGTCTATATATCTAGGTTTGAAGAGAGTTCTCTCTGTTTATATATCTAGGTGTGGAGACAGTTCTATCTGTCTATATATCTAGGTTTGGAGACAGTTCTATCTGTTTATATATCTAGTTTCGGAGACAGTTCTATCTGTTTATATATCTAGGTTTCGGAGACAGTTCTATCTGTTTATATATCTAGGTTCGGAGACAGTTCTATCTGTTTATATATCTAGGTTCGGAGACAGTTCTATCTGTTTATATATCTAGGTTCGGAGACAGTTCTATCTGTTTATATATCTAGGTTCGGAGACAGTTCTATCTGTTTATATATCTAGGTTCGGAGACAGTTCTATCTGTTTATATATCTAGGTTCGGAGACAGTTCTATCTGTTTATATATCTAGGTTCGGAGACAGTTCTATCTG
The DNA here is from genome assembly GCF_965601325.2 of Salmo salar. Classification (NCBI taxonomy): domain Eukaryota; kingdom Metazoa; phylum Chordata; class Actinopteri; order Salmoniformes; family Salmonidae; genus Salmo; species Salmo salar. Next base: position 98,330,194 of record NC_138308.1, on the reverse strand, counting down.
TTTATATATCTAGGTTCGGAGACAGTTCTATCTGTTTATATATCTAGGTTCGGAGACAGTTCTATCTGTTTATATATCTAGGTTCGGAGACAGTTCTATCTGTTTATATATCTAGGTTCGGAGACAGTTCTATCTGTTTATATATCTAGGTTCGGAGACAGTTCTATCTGTTTATATATCTAGGTTCGGAGACAGTTCTATCTGTTTATATATCTAGGTTCGGAGACAGTTCTATCTGTTTATATATCTAGGTTCGGAGACAGTTCTATCTGTTTATATATCTAGGTTCGGAGACAGTTCTATCTGTTTATATATCTAGGTTCGGAGACAGTTCTATCTGTTTATATATCTAGGTTCGGAGACAGTTCTATCTGTCTATATATCTAGGTTCGGAGACAGTTCTATCTGTTTATATATCTAGGTTCGGAGACAGTTCTATCTGTTTATATATCTAGGTTCGGAGACAGTTCTATCTGTCTATATATCTAGGTTCGGAGACAGTTCTATCTGTTTATATATCTAGGTTCGGAGACAGTTCTATCTGTTTATATATCTAGGTTCGGAGACAGTTCTATCTGTTTATATATCTAGGTTCGGAGACAGTTCTATCTGTTTATATATCTAGGTTCGGAGACAGTTCTCTCCAAGAAAGGATCAACCTCAGAAGCTGTGAGATGTTGAAGTCCTACTACAAGACCCTGAGAGACAAACTACCCAACCTGAGTAAGACCACACACACACACACACTACAAGACCCTGAGAGACAAACTACCCAACCTGAGTAAGACCACACACACACACACACTACAAGACCCTGAGAGACAAACTACCCAACCTGAGTAGACCACACACACACACTACAAGACCTGAGAGACAACTACCCAACCTGAGTAAGACCACACACACACACACACACTACAAGACCCTGAGAGACAAACTACCCAACCTGAGTAAGACCACACACACACACACACACACACTACAAGACCCTGAGAGACGAACTACCCAACCTGAGTAAGACCACACACACACACACACACACACACTACAAGACCCTGAGAGACAAACTACCCAACCTGAGTAAGACCACACACACACACACACACACACACACTACAAGACCCTGAGAGACAAACTACCCAACCTGAGTAAGACCACACACACACACACACACACACACACACACACACACACACACACACACACACACACACACACACACTACAAGACCCTGAGAGACAAACTACCCAACCTGTGTAAGACCACACACACACACACACACACACACACACACACACACACTACAAGACCCTGAGAGACAAACTACCCAACCTGAGTAAGACCACACACACACACACACACACACACACACACACACACACACACACACACACACACACTACAAGACCCTGAGAGACAAACTACCCAACCTGAGTAAGACCACACAACACACACACACACACACACACACACCACACACACACACACACACACACTACAAGACCCTGAGAGACAAACTACCCAACCTGTGTAA
>NC_138308.1:98228660-98323660 GCF_965601325.2 Salmo salar | reverse complement strand
AATGAAGTTGTAGAAACATCTCAAGGATGATCAATGGAAACAGGATGCACCTGAGCTCAATTTCAGGTCTCATAGCAAAGGGTCTGAATACTTATGTAAATAAGGTAGTTCAGATCTTTAGTTTTTAATACTTTTACAAAGGTAGTTCTGTTTTTTATTTCGAATAAATTTGCACAAAAAAATTTGAATGTTCTGAATATTGTACTATAAAATAATGAATGAATAAAAATAATTAAATAATATAAAAAAATGTGTAATAAAAGTCTACACCCGCTTGAACGTTTTTCACATTTTGTTGCAAAGTGGGAAATAGATTAGATGGAGAATAGATTTCATTAGTAATGTTTTGATCTACACCACAATACTCTGTCAAAGTGAAAAGAAAATTCTACAAATTGTTAAAATTAATAAGAATGTTACTAAAATATCGTTGTTGCATAAGTATTCACCCCCCTTTTTGTTTAGGCAAACCTAAATGAGTTCAGAAGTAAAATAAGTTACGTAATCAGGGGTTGCCATGACGACCCCTTCCTCTGCCTCCTTTTTCCTCCAAACATAACGATGGTCATTATGGCCAAACAGTTTTATTTTTGTTTCATCAGACCAGAGGACATTTTTCCAAAAAGTATGATCTTTATCCCCATGTGCAGTTGCAAACCGTAGTCTGGCTTTTTTATGGCGGTGTCATGACGTTGGCCTGTGGGTAAGGTTTATGACCCCCCCATAAATACCTTTCTCCCTTCCCTCTCTCTCTTGACTCTACTGAAGGACTCTTGAATAGCCTTTGTTAAACATAGAGAGTCAGGGAACATCAAAAGGTGGGGGGAAAGGAACCATATTTCGGTAATAGAACCAGTTGAGAATATGCGTTGGTACTTAATGAATATGATGCCAGATCGGTTGTCATCTGAGACATTATGACTGATGACAGGACGACATAAACTGTACCTGGGAAAGTCTACACATTCTAGTTATCAGATTCACATGGATTTGTTGTGCAATTTAAATGTTTAAATATGAAACTATTTGGAATTTTAGCTTCTTAATGAGAGAATTGGGTTTTCATAAGGTTAGAGCTCTGCTCAATCAGTGGCCCGCCCCTGTGAAGAGACATTGGTTATAAACTATGAAACACACCCTTCTCTCCCCTCCACTATATACGAAAATATAACTTGCTGTTCTGGGTACATTAGGGCGACGGTTCGATGTCAGAAGGATTCAGATAATAAGCTGTTCTGGGGACGTGAGGACGACGGTTCCACGTTAAAAGGACTAACATGTCAACTATAGAACTAAGCCAACCTCAGCGTGACCTTTGGTTGCGAATGGTATGAACTTTGAACTCTTATTCACTACAGAAGTGATACCTCCTAGCCGTTGAGTTAGCAGTGGCCACTGTAAACGTGGGCTAGGAAAGGACGGACTACGTATCCAGTCTAACACACAATTACGATACTACAACGTATCCAGTTTACCACCAGAGACATTCTTCCGAGGACAGGAAGATCTGTTGGCCAACCCGGCCAGCATCTACGACCAACCTACCGAAGCGCAGCTCAGAGTAAATATTTATAGCGTTTTCCTTTTCCAAACGGGCGGTAATTTAGAATCCATATGATACTGTATTTACGAGATACTGTATCTCCCTTTGTTCCTCAGTCAAACCCAACCCCCTTTCCTTTGTGTAACCAGCCGTCATGTCGGCTCCGTCCACCAGGGATGTTTTCTGTATGACATCATTTGCATTCTGTGTATATGTAATTCTGTGTGATTAGTTAGGTATTTAGTAAATAAATAATTAAACCAAATTTTGTATTGCTGATTCAACTTGTTAGCCAGGGTTCGTGAAGATAACCAAGAATTCTACGATGTTCAGATGAGACTGAAATAAGGTGATGATTAATATTGACTGCTATTGATGTAAAATATTACTAGGTCTTTAAGAGTTTATTCGGAAGATAACAGCTCTATAAACACTCTTTCGTGGTGCCCCGACTTTGTAGTTAATTATCTACCTGATTAGCTTAATCAGGTAATATTAATTACAGAGAAAGGATTTTATAGAATAGCATGTCATATCACTTAATCCGGCATAGCCAAAGACACGACAGCGGTTTTGGAGCAGCAGCTTCTTCCTTGCTGAATGGCCTTTCAGGTTATGTCGATATAGGACTCATTTTACTGTGGATATAGATACTTTTGTAACTGTTTCCTCCAGCATCTTCACAAGGTCCTTTGATGTTGTTTTGGGATTGATTTGCACTTTTCACACCAAAGTACGTTCATCTCTAGGAGACAGAACGTGTCTCCTTCCTGAGCGGTATGACGGCTGCGTGGTCCCATGGTGTTTATACTTGCGTACTATTGTTTGTACAGATGAACGTGGTACCTTCAGGCGTTTGGAAATTGCTCCCAAGGATGAACCAGGTCTACAATTTGTTTTCTGAGGTATTGGCTGATTTCTTTAGATTTTCCCATGATGTCAAGCAAAGAGGCACTGAGATTGAAGGTAGGCCTTGAAATACATCCACAAGTACACCTCCAATTGACTCAAATTATGTCAATTAGCCTATCAGAAGCTTCTAAAGCCATGACATCATTTTCAGGAATTTTCCAAGCTGTTTAAAGGCACAGTCAACTTAGTGTATGTAAACTTCTGACCCACTGGAATTGTGATACAGTGAATTTTAAGTGAAATAATCAGTAAACAATTGTTGGAAAAATTACTTGTGTCATGCACAGAGTAGATGTCCTAACCAACTTGCCAAAACTATAGTTTGTTAACAAGAAATTTGTGGAGTGGTTAAAAAATGAGTTTTAATGACTTCAACCTAAGTGTATGTAAACTTCCGACTTTAACTGTATATTACGGTTTTATTTTTCATTCTTTTAAAGAAAAAATTAGAATTTTTGACAATGACAATTCAATTCTATTTTAATCCCACTTTGTAACACAACAAAATGTTAAGAAAATACAAAGTGTAGACTTTCTATATTTAACGTTACCCTCCTCTACACACCGAGACAGAGGGGAGCTGTTCAAATCAAACGTTTTTGTCACATGCGCTGAATACAACAGGTGTAGTAGACCTCACAGTGAAATGCTGAATACAACAGGTGTAGACCTCACAGTGAAATGCTGAATACAACAGGTGTAGTAGACCTCACAGTGAAATGCTGAATACAACAGGTGTAGTAGACCTCACAGTGAAATGCTGAATACAACAGGTGTAGTAGACCTCACAGTGAAATGCTGAATACAACAGGTGTAGACCTCACAGTGAAATGCTGAATACAACAGGTGTAGTAGACCTCACAGTGAAATGCTGAATACAACAGGTGTAGTAGACCTCACAGTGAAATGCTGAATACAACAGGTGTAGACCTTACAGTGAAATGCTGAATACAACAGGTGTAGTAGACCTCACAGTGAAATGCTGAATACAACAGGTGTAGTAGACCTCACAGTGAAATGCTGAATACAACAGGTGTAGTAGACCTTACAGTGAAATGCTGAATACAACAGGTGTAGTAGACCTTACAGTGAAATGCTGAATACAACAGGTGTAGTAGACCTCACAGTGAAATACTGAATACAACAGGTGTAGACCTCACAGTGAAATGCTGAATACAACAGGTGTAGACCTCACAGTGAAATGCTGAATACAACAGGTGTAGTAGACCTCACAGTGAAATGCTGAATACAACAGGTGTAGTAGACCTCACAGTGAAATGCTGAATACAACAGGTGTAGTAGACCTCACAGTGAAATGCTGAATACAACAGGTGTAGTAGACCTCACAGTGAAATGCTGAATACAACAGGTGTAGACCTTACAGTGAAATGCTGAATACAACAGGTGTAGTAGACCTCACAGTGAAATGCTGAATACAACAGGTGTAGTAGACCTCACAGTGAAATGCTGAATACAACAGGTGTAGTAGACCTTACAGTGAAATGCTGAATACAACAGGTGTAGTAGACCTCACAGTGAAATGCTGAATACAACAGGTGTAGTAGACCTCACAGTGAAATGCTGAATACAACAGGTGTAGTAGACCTCACAGTGAAATGCTGAATACAACAGGTGTAGTAGACCTCACAGTGAAATGCTGAATACAACAGGTGTAGTAGACCTCACAGTGAAATGCTGAATACAACAGGTGTAGTAGACCTCACAGTGAAATGCTGAATACAACAGGTGTAGACCTTACAGTGAAATGCTGAATACAACAGGTGTAGTAGACCTTACAGTGAAATGCTGAATACAACAGGTGTAGTAGACCTTACAGTGAAATGCTGAATACAACAGGTGTAGTAGACCTACCAGTGAAATGCTGAATACAACAGGTGTAGTAGACCTTACAGTGAAATGCTGAATACAACAGGTGTAGTAGACCTTACAGTGAAATGCTGAATACAACAGGTGTAGTAGACCTACCAGTGAAATGCTGAATACAACAGGTGTAGTAGACCTACCAGTGAAATACTGAATACAACAGGTGTAGTAGACCTTACAGTGAAATGCTGAATACAACAGGTGTAGTAGACCTCACAGTGAAATGCTGAATACAACAGGTGTAGTAGACCTCACAGTGAAATGCTGAATACAACAGGTGTAGTAGACCTCACAGTGAAATGCTGAATACAACAGGTGTAGTAGACCTCACAGTGAAATGCTGAATACAACAGGTGTAGTAGACCTCACAGTGAAATGCTGAATATAACAGGTGTAGTAGACCTTACAGTGAAATGCTGAATACAACAGGTGTAGTAGACCTTACAGTGAAATGCTGAATACAACAGGTGTAGTAGACCTCACAGTGAAATGCTGAATACAACAGGTGTAGTAGACCTCACAGTGAAATGCTGAATACAACAGGTGTAGTAGACCTTACAGTGAAATGCTGAATACAACAGGTGTAGTAGACCTCACAGTGAAATGCTGAATACAACAGGTGTAGTAGACCTTACAGTGAAATACTGAATACAACAGGTGTAGTAGACCTTACAGTGAAATGCTGAATACAACAGGTGTAGTAGACCTTACAGTGAAATGCTGAATACAACAGGTGTAGTAGACCTCACAGTGAAATGCTGAATACAACAGGTGTAGTAGACCTTACAGTGAAATGCTGAATACAACAGGTGTAGTAGACCTTACAGTGAAATGCTGAATACAACAGGTGTAGTAGACCTTACAGTGAAATACTGAATACGACAGGTGTAGTAGACCTTACAGTGAAATGCTGAATACAACACTGTTCTCTCTCTGTCCTGTCTGATCTCCTCTCTCTCTATGTTCTCCTGTGTTCTCTCCCTCTCTGTTGCTTTAGCAACAAAATCGACTAAATGTGCTATAGTAATAGCAAAAATCTGTGGTAAATAGCAAGCTAACAAAGTTTACCTCCAGTTCTCCTTCTCATCTTTACACTCTGAGCTCGCTGAAATAGAATTTCTTTGGACAAATCAAAAGTGCCACTGTACACAGACATGCTGCTTCTTCTTCTTCGGTGGTGTTTATCGGCGGTTGGCATCCAACGTTATGGTGCATTACCGCCACCTACTGTACTGGAGTGTGGGCCAGAGACATGGAGAAACAAAATCCTACCTGCCAGCACCGTTGCTCTTAAAAAAAGATTATCAAATATATGAGACTATATCTAACGATGTTCTACTCAATATATAATCTTTAAATAATCTATTATTATTTAAATATTATTAATAATCTATAATCTTTAAACTAATTTCCTGTTTCCCCTTCTCCCTCATACTAGATCTCAGCCTCTCTCTTTCCCTCTGATAATATCCACACTGTAGCAATACCTGCTCCACTGTCTCTATTTCCTGGCAATAACCACACTTTCCTGTTGGATGCTTTCCTATCACATGTAAAATCTTATTCAAACTGGCTGTGTCCCATCCCTTCATCTTGTAAATATAGCTTCCTCTCTTCTGTCCCTTCCTGCCGTCCTCCCCTCTCCGACTTTCCTCCGTACTTGAAATAAATGTCTGCCCTTAGTATCTCTATTCCACTGCTCCTACCATCACTGTCCATATCAGGCTTTTAACCTGCTCCTGCACCATCACTGTCCATAGTCAGGCTTTTAACCTGCTCCTGCACCATCACTGTCCATAGTCAGGCTTTTAACCTGCTCCTGCACCATCACTGTCCATATCAGGCTTTTAACCTGCTCCTGCACCATCACTGTCCATAGTCAGGCTTTTAACCTGCTCCTGCACCATCACTGTCCATAGTCAGGCTTTTAACCTGCTCCTGCACCATCACTGTCCATATCAGGCTTTTAACCTGCTCCTGCACCATCACTGTCCATATCAGGCTTTTAACCTGCTCCTGCACCATCACTGTCCATATCAGGCTTTTAACCTGCTCCTGCACCATCACTGTCCATATCAGGCTTTTAACCTGCTCCTGCACCATCACTGTCCATATCAGGCTTTTAACCTGCTCCTGCACCATCACTGTCCATATCAGGCTTTTAACCTGTTCCTGCACCATCACTGTCCATATCAGGCTTTTAACCTGCTCCTGCACCATCACTGTCCATATCAGGCTGTTAACCTGCCATCTCTGCACCATCACTGTCCATATCAGGCTGTTAACCTGCTCCTGCACCATCACTGTCCATAGTCAGGCTTTTAACCTGCTCCTGCACCATCACTGTCCATAGTCAGGCTTTTAACCTGCTCCTGCACCATCACTGTCCATATCAGGCTTTTAACCTGCTCCTGCACCATCACTGTCCATAGTCAGGCTTTTAACCTGCTCCTGCACCATCACTGTCCATATCAGGCTTTTAACCTGCTCCTGCACCATCACTGTCCATATCAGGCTTTTAACCTGCTCCTGCACCATCACTGTCCATAGTCAGGCTTTTAACCTGCTCCTGCACCATCACTGTCCATAGTCAGGCTTTTAACCTGCTCCTGCACCATCACTGTCCATATCAGGCTTTTAACCTGCTCCGGCACCATCACTGTCCATATCAGGCTTTTAACCTGCTCCTGCACCATCACTGTCCATAGTCAGGCTTTTAACCTGCTCCTGCACCATCACTGTCCATAGTCAGGCTTTTAACCTGCTCCTGCACCATCACTGTCCATAGTCAGGCTTTTAACCTGCTCCTGCACCATCACTGTCCATATCAGGCTTTTAACCTGCTCCTGCACCATCACTGTCCATAGTCAGGCTTTTAACCTGCTCCTGCACCATCACTGTCCATATCAGGCTTTTAACCTGCTCCTGCACCATCACTGTCCATATCAGGCTTTTAACCTGCTCCTGCACCATCACTGTCCATAGTCAGGCTTTTAACCTGCTCCTGCACCATCACTGTCCATAGTCAGGCTTTTAACCTGCTCCTGCACCATCACTGTCCATATCAGGCTTTTAACCTGCTCCTGCACCATCACTGTCCATAGTCAGGCTTTTAACCTGCTCCTGCACCATCACTGTCCATAGTCAGGCTTTTAACCTGCTCCTGCACCATCACTGTCCATATCAGGCTTTTAACCTGCTCCTGCACCATCACTGTCCATATCAGGCTTTTAACCTGCTCCTGCACCATCACTGTCCATAGTCAGGCTTTTTGCCTCTGCCTTGCTCGTTGAAACGACAACATCAATATCCCCACTACTTATTACCCACCCACCCAAAGCTCATGTTCCCAGCATGCCTGTAAAATCCCTTTCCGCAAGGATGAGATAACCCATGTCCCTGTAGGTTGACTCAATAATTCATTGCCAGCTTAGCTTTCCTCCTAAATCTGCAATGGATGGCATTTTTCCCCCACCTCCAGTGCAGTCACTGGGGGACGTCCTAAAACGCCCCACTACATATTCTGAGACCACAGACAGACATGTTGGTTTTAGGCAGCACTTAAAAAGGCCAGGGCTTATGATTTGGAGTATTTATCGGCAGTGTGTAATGAATGCAGTGTACCCGAGTTTGTTTCACATCATCCCAGTAGGGTAAAAGACTCAGGGCTGAGACAAAATCATTCCCAGCATGCCTGTAAAAATCGGAAAAGCCCGGGTCTAGTGACGTCAATGGTATTATAAATACCGTTATTTGTTCTTGAGGATGGGACTGTTTTTACTGTAACACAATGTACAGATCATGTTGTATTATATTATAGGAGTACACATACAAAACAAAATACATTTACAAAATTACATCTTAGAAATACGTTAAATTATTCTTTGTATGATAACTAGAAAACAATATATCGATAATTGTGCACATTTTTCGCCCCTAATTATTCATTTACGAAGTGTACAGGAAGAGACTTTTATTGTGAAAGTGGACAAAAAAAGGAACAGAGAAACACTTCGTGGACCCGTTACCGTTTATAACCAAAACAAAACTTTATAACGTCTCTGCAGAGGGTCAACTGGGGTCTCAAGGTAGCTCGGTACCGTTTCGTCGCGGTAGCTGGGAACAAACTATTAGTCTTTTGGTTTTTGTCGGATGTCTTCAACCCTACATTATCTAGTAGAGGAGGTGTTGTTGTGTTTACACAGAGAGACCGGGGGGAGGATGGAAAACAACCCACTCCTTATGGACCCGTTTACTAACAGGATCTACTTTTAGGTGTGGACGGTACCACAGAACATTTTACCGGACAGACAGAGAGACACAGAGAGACATATATATATATATATATATATATATATATATATATAATCATAAACCCAGATAGTCATGTCGCTGATCCAGGCCTGCCGCAGTTTAGCCCTGTCTACATGGCTCCTGTCGTTTTGTTTCGTTCACCTCCTGTGTTTGGACTTTACCGTGGCCGAGAGAGAGGAATGGTACACCGCTTTCGTTAATATCACCTACATAGACCCGGTCACGTCTGAAGTCCGGACGGAGAAAGCAGAATACGGGCGATACGGGGAACATTCGCTGAAACGCGAAGCGAAAGGAATCGTTGTACTTCCTTCTCTCACCCAGGATAGACAAGCCTGTGATCCCGGTACCCGGTTCACTGTTCCGGTCCAAGACAGTGCGTGGATAGCTCTGATTGCCAGGGGAAACTGCACATTTAAAGATAAAATACGAAATGCATCGAGTCAAAACGCATCGGCCATCGTTATATTCAACGTTGGATCGAGCAACTCCAACGATACAATCACAATGCCACATTCAGGTATTGTCCCGTCGGTCGGCCAGACCGTCATATGATTTAACGGGTTGTTATGCATAGATCAATGACTTGTTTACTGCGATCATCCAGGGCGTGGGTGTTATGTCTCGTCTTGTCTTGTGTGTAACTAGCTGTGTATAATTATGTCAAAACCATTTTAGAATCAGGACCCAGACAATCACGAACTTAGTATAATCTGGAAATCAGAACAATAGCAGATCCTTGATTCAGGTGTTGGTTTCATACACTACAGTTACTTTCAATTCTATTGAGTCTACGGAAAGCCAGAAGTTAAATACATTTACGTTTCAACTTACTGTGCCAGTGGACGGACACACACACACACACACACACACACACACACACACACACACACACACACACACACACACACACACACACACACAGCATCCTCTACTCTCTACAGACACACAGCATCCTCTACTCTCTACAGACACAGAGCATCCTCTACTCTCTACAGACACACAGCATCCTCTCCTCTCTACAGACGCACAGCATCATCTACTCTCTACAGACACACAGCATCCTCTACTCTCTACAGACACACAGCATCCTCTACTCTCTACAGACACACAGCATCCTCTACTCTCTACAGACACACAGCATCCTCTACTCTCTACAGACAGACACACAGCATCCTCTACTCTCTACAGACAGACACACAGCATCCTCTCCTCTCTACAGACAGACACACAGCATCCTCTACTCTCTACAGACACACAGCATCCTCTACTCTCTACAGAAACACAGCATCCTCTCCTCTCTACAGACACACAGCATCCCCTACTCTCTACAGACACACAGCATCCTCTACTCTCTACAGACAGACACACAGCATCCTCTACTCTCTACAGACCGACACACAGCATCCTCTACTCTCTACAGACAGACACACAGCATCCTCTACTCTCTACAGACACACAGCATCCTCTACTCTCTACAGACACAGAGCATCCTCTACTCTCTACAGACACACAGCATCCTCTCCTCTCTACAGACGCACAGCATCATCTACTCTCTACAGACACACAGCATCCTCTACTCTCTACAGACACACAGCATCCTCTACTCTCTACAGACACACAGCATCCTCTACTCTCTACAGACACACAGCATCCTCTACTCTCTACAGACAGACACACAGCATCCTCTACTCTCTACAGACAGACACACAGCATCCTCTCCTCTCTACAGACAGACACACAGCATCCTCTCCTCTCTACAGACAGACACACAGCATCCTCTACTCTCTACAGACACACAGCATCCTCTACTCTCTACAGAAACACAGCATCCTCTCCTCTCTACAGACACACAGCATCCCCTACTCTCTACAGACACACAGCATCCTCTACTCTCTACAGACAGACACACAGCATCCTCTACTCTCTACAGACCGACACACAGCATCCTCTACTCTCTACAGACAGACACACAGCATCCTCTACTCTCTACAGACACACAGCATCCTCTCCTCTCTACAGACAGACACACAGCATCCTCTACTCTCTACAGACAGACACACAGCATCCTCTACTCTCTACAGACAGACACACAGCATCCTCTACTCTCTACAGACAGACACACAGCATCCTCTAGTCTCTACAGACAGACACACAGCATCCTCTACTCTCTACAGACACACAGCATCCTCTCCTCTCTACAGACAGACACACAGCATCCTCTACTCTCTACAGACAGACACACAGCATCCTCTACTCTCTACAGACAGACACACAGCATCCTCTACTCTCTACAGACAGACACACAGCATCCTCTAGTCTCTACAGACAGACACACAGCATCCTCTACTCTCTACAGACAGACACACAGCATGTGTGTCACTGCAGGGAGTATAGAATGCTGTGTGTCACTGCAGGGAGTATAGAATGCTGTGTGTCACTGCAGGGAGTATAGAATGCAGTGTGTCTGTCACTGCAGGGGGTATAGAATGCAGTGTGTCTGTCACTGCAGGGGGTATAGAATGCAGTGTGTCTGTCACTGCAGGGAGTATAGAATGCAGTGTGTCTGTCACTGCAGGGGGTATAGAATGCAGTGGGTCTGTCACTGCAGGGGGTATAGAATGCAGTGGGTCTGTCACTGCAGGGGGTATAGAATGCTGTGTGTGTCACTGCAGGGGGTATAGAATGCTGTGTGTCTGTCACTGCAGGGGGTATAGAATGCTGTGTGTCTGTCACTGCAGGGGGTATAGAATGCAGTGTGTCTGTCACTGCAGGGGGTATAGAATGCAGTGTGTCTGTCACTGCAGGGGGTATAGAATGCTGTGTGTCTGTCACTGCAGGGGGTATAGAATGCTGTGTGTCTGTCACTGCAGGGGGTATAGAATGCAGTGTGTCTGTCACTGCAGGGGGTATAGAATGCAGTGTGTCTGTCACTGCAGGGGGTATAGAATGCAGTGTGTCTGTCACTGCAGGGGGTATAGAATGCAGTGTGTCTGTCACTGCAGGGGGTATAGAATGCAGTGTGTCTGTCACTGCAGGGGGTATAGAATGCAGTGTGTCTGTCACTGCAGGGGGTATAGAATGCAGTGTGTCTGTCACTGCAGGGGGTAAAGAATGCAGTGTGTCTGTCACTGCAGGGGTATAGAATGCAGTGTGTCTGTCACTGCAGGGGTATAGAATGCTGTGTGTCACTGCAGGGAGTATAGAATGCTGTGTGTCTGTCACTGCAGGGAGTATAGAATTCTGTGTGTCACTGCAGGGAGTGTAGAATGCTGTGTGTCACTGCAGGGAGTATAGAATGCTGTGTGTCTGTCACTGCAGGGAGTATAGAATGCTGTGTGTCTGTCACTGCAGGGAGTATAGAATGCTGTGTGTCTGTCACTGCAGGGAGTATAGAATGCTGTGTGTCTGTCACTGCAGGGGGTATAGAATGCAGTGTGTCTCTCACTGCAGGGGGTATAGAATGCTGTGTGTCTGTCACTGCAGGGGGTATAGAATGCTGTGTGTCTGTCACTGCAGGGGGTATAGAATGCTATGTGTCACTGCAGGGGTATAGAATGCTGTGTGTCACTGCAGGGAGTATAGAATGCTGTGTGTGTCACTGCAGGGAGTGTAGAATGCTGTGTGTCACTGCAGGGAGTGTAGAATGCTGTGTGTCACTGCAGGGAGTGTAGAATGCTGTGTGTCACTGCAGGGAGTGTAGAATGCAGTGTGTCTGTCACTGCAGGGAGTGTAGAATGCAGTGTGTCTGTCACTGCAGGGGGTATAGAATGCTGTGTGTCACTGCAGGGTGTGTAGAATGCTGTGTGTCTGTCACTGCAGGGAGTGTAGAATGCTTTGTGTCACTGCAGGGTGTATAGAATGCTGTGTGTCTGTCACTGCAGGGGGTATAGAATGCTGTGTGTCTGTCACTGCAGGGAGTATAGAATGCTGTGTGTCTGTCACTGCAGGGAGTATAGAATGCTGTGTGTCTGTCACTGCAGGGGGTATAGAATGCTGTGTGTGTCACTGCAGGGGGTATAGAATGCTGTGTGTCACTGCAGGGGGTATAGAATGCTGTGTGTGTCACTGCAGGGGGTATAGAATGCTGTGTGTGTCACTGCAGGGGGTATAGAATGCTGTGTGTGTCACTGCAGGGGGTATAGAATGCAGTGTGTCTGTCACTGCAGGGGGTATAGAATGCAGTGTGTCTGTCACTGCAGGGGGTATAGAATGCTGTGTGTGTCACTGCAGGGGGTATAGAATGCTGTGTGTGTTCACTGCAGGGGGTATAGAATGCTGTCTGTCACTGCAGGGAGTATAGAATGCTGTGTGTCACTGCAGGGGGTATAGAATGCTGTGTGTCACTGCAGGGAGTATAGAATGCTGTGTGTCACTGCAGGGAGTATAGAATGCTGTGTGTCTGTCACTGCAGGGAGTATAGAATGCTGTGTGTCACTGCAGGGGGTATAGAATGCTGTGTGTCACTGCAGGGAGTATAGAATGCTGTGTGTCTGTCACTGCAGGGAGTATAGAATGCTGTGTGTCTGTCACTGCAGGGAGTATAGAATGCTGTGTGTCTGTCACTGCAGGGAGTGTAGAATGCTGTGTGTCACTGCAGGGAGTATAGAATGCTGTGTGTCACTGCAGGGAGTATAGAATGCAGTGTGTCACTGCAGGGAGTAGAGAATGCTGTGTGTCTGCAGGTAGTATAGAATGCAGTGTTTCACTGCAGGGAGTAGAGAATGCTGTGTGTCTGCAGGGAGTATAGAATGCAGTGTGTCACTGCAGGGAGTATAGAATGCAGTGTGTCACTGCAGGGAGTATAGAATGCTGTGTGTCACTGCAGGGAGTATAGAATGCTGTGTGTCACTGCAGGGAGTATAGAATGCTGTGTGTCACTGCAGGGAGTATAGAATGCAGTGTGTCACTGCAGGGAGTAGAGAATGCAGTGTGTCACTGCAGGGAGTAGAGAATGCTGTGTGTCTGCAGGGAGTATAGAATGCAGTGTGTCACTGCAGGGAGTAGAGAATGCTGTGTGTCACTGCAGGGAGTAGAGAATGCTGTGTGTCACTGCAGGGAGTATAGAATGCTGTGTTTCACTGCAGGGAGTATAGAATGCTGTGTGTCTGTCACTGCAGGGAGTATAGAATGCTGTGTGTCTGTCACTGCAGGGAGTATAGAATGCTGTGTGTCACTGCAGGGAGTATAGAATGCTGTGTGTCACTGCAGGGAGTATAGAATGCTGTGTGTCACTGCAGGGAGTATAGAATGCTGTGTGTCTGTCACTGCAGGGAGTATAGAATGCAGTGTGTCACTGCAGGGAGTATAGAATGCTGTGTGTCACTGCAGGGAGTATAGAATGCTGTGTGTCACTGCAGGGAGTGTAGAATGCTGTGTGTCACTGCAGGGAGTATAGAATGCAGTGTGTCACTGCAGGGAGTAGAGAATGCAGTGTGTCACTGCAGGGAGTAGAGAATGCTGTGTGTCTGCAGGGAGTATAGAATGCAGTGTGTCACTGCAGGGAGTAGAGAATGCTGTGTGTCACTGCAGGGAGTAGAGAATGCTGTGTGTCACTGCAGGGAGTATAGAATGCTGTGTGTCTGTCACTGCAGGGAGTATAGAATGCTGTGTGTCACTGCAGGGAGTATAGAATGCAGTGTGTCACTCCAGGGAGTATAGAATGCTGTGTGTCACTGCAGGGAATATAGAATGCAGTGTGTCACTGCAGGGAGTATAGAATGCTGTGTGTCACTGCAGGGAGTATAGAATGCAGTGTGTCACTGCAGGGAGTATAGAATGCTGTGTGTCACTGCAGGGAGTATAGAATGCAGTGTGTCACTGCAGGGAGTATAGAATGCTGTGTGTCACTGCAGGGAGTATAGAATGCTGTGTCACTGCAGGGAGTATAGAATGCTGTGTGATACAGGGAGTAGAGAATGCTGTGTGTCACTGCAGGGAGTGTAGAATGCAGTGTGTCTGCAGGGAGTAGAGAGACCCTACCACGCAGTTCAATCGAGTAGTACAGTCTTAACCGAATGACAGCAGACGAAATAATACAATCTGGATGTTTATTGAATAGTTTGTGTTCGGTCTCGTCTCCGAGGAATGCTCCTCAGAGACAGATGTTGATGACGGGCTTTCAGGTTATTATGCCGGTGGTGGGAAGGTGAAAGGTCATTGGAAGACTGTTGCAGAAAAACATAAAGTGACAGACGTGGGATGAGTTGACATAAATAACTCCCCTAGATTTATGCCCATTGGTTGACAGAAAGGGGAGTGATTATTGCATAATTGAGCCCATAGGTTAATCAGCGAGCGTTCCGGAATGTCCTCAGTGTGCCGTGCTCATAGGCTGAACTTAAATAGTGATTGGCATTCTGCCTGCTTGCTATTGGTAAAGAGGAGGAGAGACTTGACACTATTCTGATGAGGTAACATTCTAACCTCTACCCTGTTAATACCAGGGTCTACAGAGAACAATAGGAGAAACTCCCCAAATACAGGTGTGCCAAGCTTGTAGCTTCATACCCAAGAAAACTCGAGGCTGTAATCGCTGCCAAAGGTGCTTCAAACAAAGTTTTGAGTAAAGGGTCTGAATACTTATGTAAATGTGAGATTTCCATTTCTTAATTTTTTAAAAATAAATTTGCAAAAATTTCTTAACCTGTTTTTGCTTTGTCCTTATTATGGCGTATTGTGTGTAGATTGATGAGTAAAACATATTTTAATAAATTTTAGAATAAGGTTGTAACCTAACAAAATGTGGAAAAAGTCCAGGGGTCTGAATACTTTCAGAATGCAATGTCTAGTGTATGTATGCATGTCCATCACACACACTCACACACACACAGGGACTTAACGTGTACCAGGGAAACATTATTACACCTCCGCCACCCGCCTGTACCGTTGACACCAGGCAGGATGTGGCCGTGGAGCCTCTTCTTTCTTTAACTGAGAGGAGTGGAACCCGGTGTGGTCGTCTGCTGCAATAGCCAATCCGTGACGAGGATCGAGGTGTCCTGAGATGCCGTTCTGCACCACTGTTGTACTGCGCCGTTGTCTGTTTGTGGCTCCGCCTGTTAGCTTGCACCATTCTCCTTCGACCTCTTACATCAACGAGCTGTTTTCACAGGACAGCCGCTGACTGTATGTGTGTTTTGTTTGTCGCGCCCTTCTCGGTAAACCCAAGACACTGTACGTTTTTTTTGTTTGTCGCGCCCTTCTCGGTAAACCCTAGACACTGTGTGTGTTTTGTTTGTCGCGCCCTTCTCGGTAAACCCAAGACACTGTACGTTTTTTTTGTTTGTCGCGCCCTTCTCGGTAAACCCTAGACACTGTCGTGCGTGAAAACACCAAGTGGCCGGCCCGTTTCTGAGATACTGCATTCGGCGTGCATGACACCAACGATCATACATCGCTCAAAGTCTCTTAGGTCACTAGTTTTCTAACGTTCAATCAAACAGTAACTGAATGCCTGGATGCCTGTCTGCCTGCTGTATATAGCAAGCCACGGCCACGTGACTTACTGTCTGTAGGAGCGAACCATTTTCGTGAACGGGCTGGTTTACCTAATAAACTGGCCATGGTGTATGTGTGTGTGTGTGTGTGTGTGTGTGTGTGTGTGTGTGTATGCCTTGCTGTTTGTGTCTATTATCAGACTGTGTTCTCTATCTGGTCTGGGGATCAATAAGTGTGTGTGTGTTCAGTGATGATAAGTGTTGGGTAGTCCAGGCCCCATGAATACACCTGGAACATTCCTCTCTGCGTTCTTGACGTTCCGTGGTGGAGTCAGGAATTTCACAAATGGCCCTGTCGCACTCCTTCTTCACGCCATTTAGAGAGACTAATGAGGTTTATGTTAGGATGGAACACTCAGGAGTTCTGTTTACAGTCCCAGTGTTCTTAGAATCTACGTGGAGGTTCTAAATTCTGCCACAGGAGACGAGTCAGGTCCCAGACCAGACAGTCACAAGGCTTCTTCTGCTGAGCAGTGAAGACACACACACACACACACACACACACACACAGAGAGTCTGTTTTATTTCTATTCCTGTCCTAAAATCTCCCCTCCCTCCTTCTCAGGTATGGGTGATGTGGTCGCCATCATGATCCCCGAGCCTAAAGGTCGCGAGGTCGCTGCTCTGCTAGAGCGGAACGTCACGGTAACCATGCACATCACCATAGGAACGCGTAACCTCCAGAAGTACGTGAGCAGGACGTCGGTGGTGTTCGTCTCCATCTCCTTCATCATCCTGATGATCATCTCTCTGGCCTGGCTCGTCTTCTACTACATACAGAGGTTCAGATACGTCAACGCACGAGACCGCTACCAGGTACACACAGGGCTGGTACAATTACCCTAGAACCAGCCAGGTACACACAGGGCTGGTACAATTACCCTACAACCAGCCAGGTACACACAGGGCTGGTACAATTACCCTAGAACCAGCCAGGTACACACAGGGCTGGTACAATTACCCTAGAACCAGCCAGGTACACACAGGGCTGGTACAATTACCCTAGAACCAGCCAGGTACACACAGGGCTGGGAACCTGTAACCCTGGTAATATGACTGGTAAATAGACCAGGCTGGGAACCTCTAACCCTGGTAATATGACTGGTAAATAGAACAGGCTGGGAACCTCTAACCCTGGTAATATGACTGGTAAATAGACCAGGCTGGGAACCTCTAACCCTGGTAATATGACTGGTAAATAGAACAGGCTGGGAACCTCTAACCCTGGTAATATGACTGGTAAATAGACTGGGAACCTGTAACCCTGGTAATATGACTGGTAAATAGAACAGGCTGGGAACCTGTAACCCTGGTAATATGACTGGTAAATAGACCAGGCTGGGAACCTCTAACCCTGGTAATATGACTGGTAAATAGACTGGGAACCTGTAACCCTGGTAATATGACTGGTAAATAGAACAGGCTGGGAACCTGTAACCCTGGTAATATGACTGGTAAATAGACCAGGCTGGGAACCTCTAACCCTGGTAATATGACTGGTAAATAGAACAGGCTGGGAACCTCTAACCCTGGTAATATGACTGGTAAATAGACCAGGCTGGGAACCTCTAACCCTGGTAATATGACTGGTAAATAGAACAGGCTGGGAACCTCTAACCCTGGTAATATGACTGGTAAATAGACTGGGAACCTGTAACCCTGGTAATATGACTGGTAAATAGAACAGGCTGGGAACCTGTAACCCTGGTAATATGACTGGTAAATAGACCAGGCTGGGAACCTCTAACCCTGGTAATATGACTGGTAAATAGAACAGGCTGGGAACCTCTAACCCTGGTAATATGACTGGTAAATAGACTGGGAACCTGTAACCCTGGTAATATGACTGGTAAATAGACCAGGCTGGGAACCTGTAACCCTGGTAATATGACTGGTAAATAGACTGGGAACCTGTAACCCTGGTAATATGACTGGTAAATAGACCAGGCTGGGAACCTGTAACCCTGGTAATATGACTGGTAAATAGGCTGGGAACCTGTAACCCTGGTAATATGACTGGTAAATAGACCAGGCTGGGAACCTGTAACCCTGGTAATATGACTGGTAAATAGACCAGGCTGGGAACCTGTAACCCTGGTAATATGACTGGTAAATAGACCAGGCTGGGGACCTCTAACCCTGGTAATATGACTGGTAAATAGACCAGGCTGGGGACCTCTAACCCTGGTAATATGACTGGTAAATAGACCAGGCTGGGAACCTGTAACCCTGGTAATATGACTGGTAAATAGAACAGGCTGGGAACCTGTAACCCTGGTAATATGACTGGTAAATAGAACAGGCTGGGAACCTGTAACCCTGGTAATATGACTGGTAAATAGAACAGGCTGGGATCCTGTAACCCTGGTAATATGACTGGTAAATAGACTGGGAACCTGTAACCCTGGTAATATGACTGTTAAATAGAACAGGCTGGGAACCTGTAACCCTGGTAATATGACTGGTAAATAGACCAGGCTGGGAACCTGTAACCCTGGTAATATGACTGGTAAATAGAACAGGCTGGGAACCTGTAACCCTGGTTATATGACTGGTAAATAGAACAGGCATTGTATTAAATGAAATGTAGTATTATGGCAGCAGTATGCAGTCAAGAGTGGAGGAGAGGAGAAATGTGTGTGTTTGCTATTTGAACGGTTATTATGGAGACAGCGAAATAATCCCCAAATCCTAAATTCCATGGCCGTCACAGCCCTACACACATTACAGCCTGATTCTAAAATGTATTAAATGTTTTTGCCTCCCCTCATCAATCTACACACAATACCCCATAATGACATCACAATACCCCATAATGACATCACAATACCCCATAATGACATCACAATACCCCATAATGACATCACAATACCCCATAATGACAAAACATTTTTGCAAATTTATAAAATAAATATAGACATTTACATAAGTGATCAGACCCTCTCTCTCTCTCGTTTCCCCGCCCCCCTCTCTCTCGTTTCCCCGCCCCCCCCTCTCGTTTCCCCGCCCCCCCCTCTCCTCTCTCTCTCTCTCGTTTCCCCGCCCCCTCTCTCTCTCGTTTCCCCGCCCCCCCTCTCCTATCTCTCTCGTTTCCCCGCCCCCCTCTCTCTCCCCCTCTCTCTCGTTTCCCCGCCCCCCCCTCTCTCTCGTTTCCCCGCCCCCCTCTCTCTCGTTTCCCCGCCCCCCCCCTCTCTCTCGTTTCCCCGTCCCCCCCTCTCCTCTCTCTCTCTCTCGTTTCCCCGCCCACCTCTCTCTCATTTCCCCGCCCCCCCCCTCTCGTTTCCCCGCCCCCCCCCGCCCCCCCCCTCTCTCTCTCTCTCGTTTCCCCGCCCCCCCTCTCCTATCTCTCTCGTTTCCCCGCCCCCCCTCTCTCTCGTTTCCCCGCCCCCCCCCCTCTCTCTCGTTTCCCCACCCCCCTCTCTCTCGTTTCCCCGCCCCCCCCTCTCTCTCGTTTCCCCCCCCTCTCTCTCCCTGCCCCGCCCCCCTCTCTCTCCCCCTCTCTCTCGTTTCCCCGCCCCCCCCGCTCTCTCGTTTCCCCGCCCCCCCTCTCCTCTCTCTCTCGTTTCCCCGCCCCCCCTCTCCTCTCTCTCTCGTTTCCCCGCCCCCCCCTCTCTCTCGTTTCCCCGCCCCCCTCTCTCTCCCCCTCTCTCTCGTTTCCCCGCCCCCCCCTCTCTCGTTTCCCCGCCCACCCCCTCTCTCTCGTTTCCCCGCCCCCCCCTCTCTCTCGTTTCCCCGCCCCCCCCCTCTCTCTCGTTTCCCCGCCCCCATCTCTCTCCCCCTCTCTCTCGTTTCCCCCCCCCTCTCCTCTCTCTCTCTCTCGTTTCCCCGCCCCCTCTCTCTCTCGTTTCCCCGCCCCCCCTCTCCTCTCTCTCTCGTTTCCCCGCCCCCCTCTCTCTCCCCCTCTCTCTCGTTTCCCCGCCCCCCTCTCTCTCCCCCTCTCTCTCGTTTCCCCCCCCTCTCCTCTCTCTCTCTCTCTCGTTTCCCCACCCCCTCTCTCTCTCGTTTCCCCGCCCCCCCTCTCCTCTCTCTCTCGTTTCCCCGCCCCCCTCTCCCCCCCCCTCTCTCTCGTTTCCCCACCCCCCCCTCTCTCTCGTTTCCCTGCCCCTCTCTCCCCCTCTCTCTCGTTTCCCCGCCCCCCCTCTCCTCTCTCTCTCCCCCTCTCTCTCGTTTCCCCGCCCCCCTCTCTCTCCCCCTCTCTCTCTCGTTTCCCCGCCCCCCCTCTCCTCTCTCTCTCCCCCTCTCTCTCGTTTCCCCGCCCCCCTCTCTCTCCCCCTCTCTCTCGTTTCCCCGCCCCCCCTCTCCTCTCTCTCTCCCCTCTCTCCCCTCTCTCCAGAGGCGTCTGGGAGATGCAGCTAAGAAGGCCATTAATAAACTGCAGGTCAGGACCATCAGGAAAGGAGACGGGGAAACGGAGTCAGATTTTGATAACTGTGCTGTGTGTATCGAGGGCTACAAGCCGAACGATGTGGTCAGGATTCTACCCTGCAGGTAAATAAGACCGTTAGAAACACTTAAAGGGTAATGAGGCCTTTTATTCTACTTATTGAACTGTTGGATACCACTTTTAGGTCTGTGTCCAGTATGAAGGAAGTTGAGGTAGTTTTGAGATACCAATATTTTTTTAAACATTTTTTTTTTTAAATGTAACCTTTATTTAACTAGGCAAGTCAGTTAAGAACAAATTCTTATTTACAATGACGTCCTACCCCGGGCCAACGCCAGACGACGCTGGGCCAATGGTGTGCGCCTCCCTATGGGACTCCTAATCACGGCCGGTTGTGATGCAGCCTGGAATCGAACCAGGGTCTGTAGTGATGCCTCTAGCACTGACATGCAGTGCCTTAGACCGCTGTGATACAGCCTGGAATCGAACCTAGTTAGTTAGCGACTTCCCCCAAACTGCACAACGCTAGTTAGCGACTTCCCCCAAACTGCACAACGCTAGTTAGCGACTTCCCCCAAACTACACAACGCTAGTTAGCGACTTCCCCCAAACTACACAACGCTAGTTAGCGACTTCCCCCAAACTGCACAACGCTAGTTAGCGACTTCCCCCAAACTGCACAACGCTAGTTAGCGACTTCCCCCAAACTACACAACGCTAGTTAGCGACTTCCCCCAAACTACACAACGCTAGTTAGCGACTTCCCCCAAACTGCACAACGCTAGTTAGCGACTTCCCCCAAACTGCACAACGCTAGTTAGCGACTTCCCCCAAACTATACAACGCTAGTTAGCGACTTCCCCCAAACTGCATTCAGAGACATAAGACTGTAAAAACACCTGGAAATCAGCTCCAAGTGATTTTTGATTGAAGAAATTTGTTCCAACGCACAATAGAAAGACATGATCGTATACAAAAGTAAGTAAGGTTTGAAATAATTATGTTTTACTAAAAACATCTGTTTTGGTGGATTCTTGTTTTGGTGGATTCTTGTTTTGGTGGATTCTTGTTTTGGTGGATTCTTGCGGTCAAACTTTTTCTTCTTTCTCTCTTGAGCGGATGGTCGGGGTCCAGAACATAATTTGTAGACTGCAAATTGACCGCAAGAAGCCCCGAAACAGATATGTTTTACTAAAACATAATTATTATTAAAACATAATTATACTTTTGTATAAGATCATGTCTTTCTATTGTGCGTTGGAACAAATTTCTTCAATCACAAATCACTTAGAGTTGATTTCCTGGTGTTTTTTTACAGTCTTATGTCCTCAAAAAATAAATACAAATGTTTTTTTGAATTTATTTTTTTTTACTTGGGGGCAGGGCAAATAAAACCACACGTGGGCCAAATTTGGCTCGCAGGCCGCCAGTTGGGGAACACTGTACTATAAAGGGTAAAAAAAATACATATTGATTAAATTCTTTTTACACAACTGCAAACTTCACGTCGGGAATCTGTGATGTCATCGGCCTCCCCACTTGCTTGAGGAACAATCGAGAACTAAAGAAGAAAGGCTCCACCCCCTTGTGATGTCATGACCTACCTGGAACACCTCTGGAGATGTGCCTTCTGTTAAGTAACTCAGGTGTCAAACGAGGCTAAAAGGAGACTGGCTTGTCACTTTATCACACCTGTTTTATAACACATTTGTAAACCCTTTTTTATAAACACTTGGGAAACTGTTATAAACACTTTACCCTGCTGGTAAACCTACCTTAGCACTCGTGTTGTAAACCACCTGTTATAAACATGTTACAGACCCGTTATAAACTGTTTTATAAAGCCATGTTTGTGTTTCTCCTCTCAGACATCTGTTCCATAAGAACTGTGTGGACCCCTGGCTGTTGGATCACAGGACCTGTCCCATTGTTATAGACCTGTTATAACCTGTTATAGACCTTTTTATAAACATGTTATAACCTCTATCTCCTCTCAGACATCTGTTCCATAAGAACTGTGTGGACCCCTGGCTGTTGGATCACAGGACCTGTCCCATTGTTATAGACCTGTTATAACCTGTCATAGACCTTTTTATAAACATGTTATAACCTCTATCTCCTCTCAGACATCTGTTCCATAAGAACTGTGTGGACCCCTGGCTGTTGGATCACAGGACCTGTCCCATGTGTAAGATAGACATCCTCAAAGCCCTGGGCATCGCTGTGAGTCATTTCAGAATCAAAGTCACTCATTCAAACGAATCAAAAGCTGCTTTTTTTCTTCTTCTGTTTGTCACCATCAGAATTGAATTGACTCAAATGAATTTAAACTTCACTCCCTCGCACCAACACGATTTGAATATGTTTGAACTGAACCCACATATACTGAACTGTTTCTCTCTCTGCTCTTCCTCTCCTCGCTACCCCTCTCACCCCCTCCCTGTCTCTCGCCCCCTCCCTGTCTCTCGCCCCCTCCCTGTCTGTCATCCCCTCCCTGTCTCTCACCCCCTCCCTGTCTCTCACCCCCTCCCTGCCCCTCCCTGTCTCTCGCCCCCTCCCTGTCTCTCGCCCCCTCCCTGTCTCTCGCCACCTCCCTGTCTCTCGCCCCCTCCCTGTCTGTCATCCCCTCCCTGTCTCTCGCCCCCTCCCTGTCTCTCGCCCCCTCCCTGTCTCTCGCCCCCTCCCTGTCTCTCGCCCCCTCCCTGTCTCACCCCCTCCCTGCCCCTCCCTGTCTCTCGCCCCCTCCCTGTCTCTCGCCCCCTCCCTGTCTCTCGCCCCCTCCCTGTCTCTCGCCCCCTCCCTGTCTCTCGCCCCCTCCCTGTCTCTCGCCCCCTCCCTGTCTCTCGCCCCCCTCCCTGTCTCTCGCCCCCTCCCTGTCTCTCGCCCCCTCCCTGTCTCTCGCCCCCTCCCTGTCTCTCGCCCCCTCCCCGTCTCTCGCCCCCTCCCCGTCTCTCACCCCCTCCCTGTCTCTCTCTCTCTTCCTCTCTCTCTCTCTTCCTTCCCGTCTCTCTCTCTCCCTGTCTCTCTCTCTCTTCCTCTCTGTCTCTCTCTCTCTTCCTCTCTGTCTCTCTCTCTTCCTCTCTGTCTCTCTCTCTCTTCCTCCCGTCTCTATCTCTCTTCCTCTCCGTCTCTCTCTCTTCCTCTCCGTCTCTCTCTCTTCCTCTCCGTCTCTCTCTCTCTCTTCCTCTCTGTCTCTCTCTCTCTTCCTCTCTCTCTCTCTCTCTCTTCCTCTCTGTCTCTCTCTCTCTTCCTCCCGTCTCTATCTCTCTTCCTCTCCGTCTCTCTCTCTTCCTCTCCGTCTCTCTCTCTTCCTTCCCGTCTCTCTCTCTCCCTGTCTCTCTCTCTCTTCCTCTCTGTCTCTCTCTCTCTTCCTCCCTGTCTCTCTCTCTCTTCCTCTCTCTCTCTTCCTCTCTGTCTCTCTCTCTCTTCCTCTCCGTCTCTCTCTTCCTCTCTGTCTCTCTCTCTCTTCCTCTCTGTCTCTCTCTCTTCCTCTCTGTCTCTCTCTTCCTCTCTCTCTCTCTCTCTCTCTCTCTTCCTCCCTGTCTCTCTCTCTCTTCCTCTCTGTCTCTCTCTCTTCCTCTCTGTCTCTCTCTTCCTCTCTCTCTCTCTCTCTCTCTCTCTTCCTCCCTGTCTCTCTCTCTCTTCCTCTCTCTCTCTCTCTCTCTTCCTCTCCGTCTCTCTCTCTCTTCCTCTCTGTCTCTCACCCCCTCCCTGTCTCTCGCCCCCTCCCTGTCTCTCGCCCCCTCCCTGTCTCTCACCCCCTCCCCGTCTCTCACCCCCTCCCCGTCTCTCTCTCTCTTCCTCTCTGTCTCTCTCTCTCTTCCTCTCTGTCTCTCTCTCTCTCTCTTCCTCTCCGTCTCTCTCTCTTCCTCTCTCTCCTCTCCAGTTAAATGCAGACTGTCTGGATGACCTGCCCTTGGACTATGAGATGGTGGGTGGGGTTGGGGTGGAGGGCCTGGTCCTGGAGGCTGTGGTGTCGGCGGGGTCCAGTGACGGGACCCTCAGTGAGGGGGGGTCGGTGGTTCTAGACCCGGGGATGCGGAGGGTGGGGCTACCACAAGACTACCACAACCCAGACCCTCTGAGGGATAGTCCCATTACTGTTACTACTGATACCCACACAGGTGAGAGAGAAAGGGTGGGGGTGCTGCACTCATAGTGCCAACTTTATGAATTGCACCCTCTCCCTCATCTCACCCCTCTCTCTCGCATCCCCCCTCTCTCTCGCATCCCCCCCTCTCTCTCGCCTCTCCCCCCTCTCTCTCGCCTCTCCCCCCTCTCTCTCTCCTCTCCCCCCTCTCTCTCTCCTCTCCCCCCTCTCTCTCGCCCCCCCCCCCTCCCTCCCCCTCTCTCCCCTCTCTCTCGCATCTCCCTCATCTCCCCCCTCTCCTCTCTCATCCTTCTCTCTAGGTGAACTCCTGCCCATGACGAGCAGTGCATCTGTGGCGTCCCTGGTGATCGCTGTAGAAACAGGGCTGTCGGACGAAGACCTTTCACTGGAACAACCAGCCCCTACTGGGGACAACAAGTCCTGAGACCCGGGCCACACCAGGACCAGAACAAGGTCTTACCGGGGTAAGTCTGGGTTACCTTGGTTCTCTATTGTCTTGACTATACCTGGGACAAATCTAACTTGGGACAGAGGACAGCGATATACCTGTAGGCTGGAATGGGCCTACCTGGATTAACCAGCCTGGAATGGGCCTACCTGGATAAACCAGCCTGGATTGGGCCTACCTGGATAAACCAGCCTGGAATGGGCCTACCTGGATAAACCAGCCTGGATTGGGCCTACCTGGATAAACCAGCCTGGATTGGGCCTACCTGGATAAACCAGCCTGGAATGGGCCTACCTGGATAAACCAGCCTGGATTGGGCCTACCTGGATAAACCAGCCTGGATTGGGCCTACCTGGATAAACCAGCCTGGAATGGGCCTACCTGGATGAACCAGCCTGGATTGGGCCTACCTGGATGAACCAGCCTGGAATGGGCCTACCTGGATGAACCAGCCTGGATTGGGCCTACCTGGATAAACCAGCCTGTGAGTGATTCCAGATGAAACCAGGACAAAAAAAGAACCACAATTTATGGGATTTTCTAGAAATTGTATCCATAGAATGGACCTTTTTCTGGAAGGATTATTGACATATTTAACATTTTGTATCTAAAAGCATAATAATAAATAAAAAAATACGATTTAAAAAAAAGTATTAATCAAATGTGGCATATTTCTGACATTTTAACCTTTATCCAGTCCTTCTGGAAGACTCTATAGTGTTTAATCCAAAGCAACAATTGGTGTGTTTTGTAATACGAGTCGTACCTACCTGGATAAACCCTATATGGGATGGGACACCATGGACAGTGTACACTAGAGATTCAACTCTGCGGCTTTGCCTACGTAGAGAATAGACTCACCTGGTTATGAAGCGATCTGACTGTTTAGTTCCTGTTACCTGGTGGAGTATTCTGTGTCAATGGACGGTACCTGTCACCTGGAGCCCAGGAAATGTTTCACAATAAGAGTTCTGATCTCACACACACACACACACACACACACTGAGCAGTATGGAATCAACGGAACCTTTTTGTGAATCTATAAACCAGATTTCTAAAACTACCATTTTGAAACAGAACTTCAAGAACTGGACCATATATGACAGGGACATTTTTGTTTTGAAAAAGCCTCAAAGACCTCTGGGAGATGTAGTCAGTGAACTGTGCAGCATCTTCCCTTTACTAAGTGTTTCAGTCTGGAATGACACGGTCTCTACTACTGTAACCATGGATAAGGTCACACCACTACATAGTGCAGTATTGTTGTAGTAATGCTATTTTAAAAGTAGAACTTCAGTATTCTCTCTTTCAGTCTACCTGTGTATATTCTATGGTCATATATCTGGAAGAAGTACATTCCTTTAGCCTCCGTCTGTCCGTCCATCTGTCTGTCTGTCTGTACGATGATCTCACAGTAAAGCATTGTTTTATTTCCTGTTTGTTTTTTTACTACCTATTTCTGTCTTAACTGGCCAATCAGTTGGTTGTGTTATTTATGGTGTTGCCAATAACTCCACTTTTTGACAATCAGATGTTACAGCAATGCTCTGGAACCTCCTCCGGAACATTCTAGAATCCTTCTCAGAACCTCCTCCGGAACGTTCTAGAATCCTTCTCAGAACCTCCTCTGGAACGTTCTAGAATCCTTCTCAGAACCTCCTCTGGAACGTTCTAGAATCCTTCTCAGAACCTCCTCTGGAACGTTCTAGAATCCTTCTCAGAACCTCCTCTGGAACGTTCTAGAATCCTTCTCAGAACCTCCTCTGGAACGTTCTAGAATCCTTCTCAGAACCTCCTCCGGGAACGTTCTAGAATCCTTCTCAGAACCTCCTCTGGAACGTTCTAGAATCCTTCTCAGAACCTCCACTGGAACGTTCTAGAATCCTTCTCAGAACCTTTCTTCAACATTATATGTTGGGTGTTTTGGGTGGGAGGGACTGGCTGCAAAATAACATGTCTGTGTAATCTCAATGGCACCATATTCCCTATATAGTGGTACTACTTTAGACCAGAGCCCAATGCTCCCTGAATAGGGAATATGATGCAGACTGACTGACTGATAGGAAAGAGAAATAGAGTCAACTATTTTGATTAAAAACATACTTTTTTTTTTTAATATTTGTAACGACACAAAGAGAGAGTGACAGTATCACTGACCTGAAACAAACAGCTCGAGGATGAATCAATAAAATATATTCTATATCGAGTAGACAAACGATCGAAAAACAATTTGTGTGTGTGTGTGTGTGTGTGTGTGTAGATAGATAGATAAATAGCCAAGCATGAGTTGGACTCTGCACTTGTTCAGTCCCCTCGGGATTCTGAAGGTATTGGAGGCGTCTGAACATGGGTTGGAAGTAGTTTCCAATGAGAGGAGATACAGATCTGATACGCTCCAGTGTTTTGCAGCAGCAGGAATGAGATTCTATATTTATTATGGCTCAAGTGAACCGACTCACCGGGACACTGCAGCTGCACTGCAGGGGCTGTGTGTATAACGATAACCAGTTCGGTTAAGAGCACACATACAGAGAGAGGTCCCTCCCCTGAGGAACAACCATATTGAGGTTATACACACAGAGAGAGAGACTAGACGAAAGATGTGTAGAAAAAGGCCTGTTTCAGTGTGGAGATCCCCCATCTCTCTGAGGGCCCCTGTACCTCCTCTCTGTGCTCCGGCCCCCATCTCTCTGAGGGCCCCTGTACCTCCTCTCTGTGCTCCGGCCCCCATCTCTCTGAGGGCCCCTGTACCTCCTCTCTGTGCTCCGGCCCCCATCTCTCTGAGGGCCCCTGTACCTCCTCTCTGTGCTCCGGCCCCCATCTCTCTGAGGGCCCCTGTACCTCCTCTCTGTGCTCTGGCCCCCATCTCTCTGAGGGCCCCTGTACCTCCTCTCTGTGCTCCGGCCCCCATCTCTCTGAGGGCTGCTGTACCCTGTACTTCCTCTCTGTGCTCCGGCCCCCATCTCTCTGAGGGCTGCTGTACCCTGTACCTCCTCTCTGTGCTCCGGCCCCCATCTCTCTGAGGGCCCCTGTACCTCCTCTCTGTGCTCCGGCCCCCATCTCTCTGAGGGCTGCTGTACCCTGTACCTCCTCTCTGTGCTCCGGCAGTGGCCCATGCCGGAGCACAGAGGGTGCGATGGGTGCTGTGTCGTCACACACTAGGGGCTGGGGGATTTATGTCAAGTTCATTTCAATTGTATGTTTTTTTTTGTGTGATATTCCAAATGCCTGTATTGCCAGAATCAAATGTTGCTGGGGTTTTTTTTTTTTTCATTTTTTTTCTTCATTTTTTATTTTCTTTGGTCTGAGCGTTTGTCAGCTTGTTCTCATGTTGTCTTTTTTTTAGTCTTGTCTTCGTCGCTCCTTCTGCTGTGTGCACCTTCGCTCATTTTAGCCAAGTACTGTTCTACTTGCTGTTTAGTCTTTTATTTTTTATTTTTATTAAAATGTGCAATAAGCATAAAGCACTATTCTATAAGGAATTGGCAACTCGTTCTCACTCTCGAGAAATAAGGTAGGCCACTCGATTTTCAACGTGACCGTGTGGACAAGCTCGCGTGCTGTTCCAACAGTCCAGCGTGTTTTCATAACAATTCAGTTGAGTTTTACCTTGTTAACTAACAACTTGTTTTTTCAAGTTGGATGAACTTTTACATGTTTAAAGATTAGCTGGCACGTAGGATTGTACTTGAGAGATTGTTTACGAGACCTGTTGTTAATTTTCTATAATGCCTGCTACCAGAAGTTAGTCATTATGCATGGTACTGGTTACATTTCTAATAAAAAGGATGTTTTCATAGACTTACAAGCTAGATCATTGATTATTGCAACAACAAAACTAAACTAAAAAGCAGTTTTAAACTATTTTGATAAAATAATACAGTTATTAGTGGGTTTTATGCTTGTGAAAGGCTTATATTTAGTAATTATAATTTCACAAGACCAGAATTTATAAGACTATTGCTGACTGTTTGTATTTGTACAGTGTATTTGAAAGAAAACCATAAAAAAAAAAATGTTTAGGTATTATTTTTAGGTCGTATTACCACAGCCTGGTCACCCGTGACAGAAGTCATTATTCGACGTCCATCCATGTCTGAGGATGTTGGGAAATGATGTGGGAACCGACCACTAGGGGGCAACAGTGAGCACATCTAGGATGATGGGAAATGATGTGGGAACCGACCACTAGGGGGCAACAGTGAGCACATCTAGGATGATGGGAAATGATGTGGGAACCGACCACTAGGGGGCAACAGTGAGCACATCTAGGATGATGTGAAATGATGTGGGAACCGACCACTAGGGGGCAACAGTGAGCACATCTAGGATGATGTGAAATGATGTGGGAACCGACCACTAGGGGGCAACAGTGAGCACATCTAGGATGATGGGAAATGATGTGGGAACCGACCACTAGGGGGCAACAGTGAGCACATCTAGGATGATGGGAAATGATGTGGGAACCGACCACTAGGGGGCAACAGTGAGCACATCTAGGATGATGTGAAATGATGTGGGAACCGACCACTAGGGGGCAACAGTGAGCACATCTAGGATGATGTGAAATGATGTGGGAACCGACCACTAGGGGGCAACAGTGAGCACATCTAGGATGATGGGAAATGATGTGGGAACCGACCACTAGGGGGCAACAGTGAGCACATCTAGGATGATGTGAAATGATGTGGGAACCGACCACTAGGGGGCAACAGTGAGCACATCTAGGATGATGGGAAATGATGTGGGAACCGACCACTAGGGGGCAACAGTGAGCACATCTAGGATGATGGGAAATGATGTGGGAACCGACCACTAGGGGGCAACAGTGAGCACATCTAGGATGATGTGAAATGATGTGGGAACCGACCACTAGGGGGCAACAGTGAGCACATCTAGGATGATGGGAAATGATGTGGGAACCGACCACTAGGGGGCAACAGTGAGCACATCTAGGATGATGGGAAATGATGTGGGAACCGACCACTAGGGGGCAACAGTGAGCACATCTAGGATGATGGGAAATGATGTGGGAACCGACCACTAGGGGGCAACAGTGAGCACATCTAGGATGATGGGAAATGATGTGGGAACCGACCACTAGGGGGCAACAGTGAGCACATCTAGGATGATGGGAAATGATGTGGGAACCGACCACTAGGGGGCAACAGTGAGCACATCTAGGATGATGGGAAATGATGTGGGAACCGACCACTAGGGGGCAACAGTGAGCACATCTAGGATGATGTGAAATGATGTGGGAACCGACCACTAGGGGGCAACAGTGAGCACGGTTACCTTCAGGTAGGTAACGGCCGCCTCTGATTCCAAAGGTTGCATGTTCTAATCCAGCAATAATGTTGTTGTTTTTTAAATAAATGTTTTGTTTTAAGTCTATCCCAAACCTTGACCCTTACCTTTTTTAAGCTAACCATTCAGAGTTAATGCCTAAATGTTTAAGGTTAGCCACTAACTCTGAATGGTTAAGGTTTAGGAACGAACTGTGAATGGCTAGCTTAAACACTTTTTTTTTAAAACGTTTTTTAACGTTTGGAACAACTTCAACATTGTGACATTTTGAGAAACATGGATGAACATCCAATTGCGACGTGAGACTGAGAGAGTTTGTAAATCACCCCGCCCTACGTCACAGGCCGGGAGCGAATCACACGCTGGAGACGCATCTCCTGTGATCAGAAGGGCTCTGGCTTTTGACAGGACAGGTAATGAAGCTTGCCTGTGCTTGGCGATCATCAGCGAGACGATAGACGGCTAATTACGGCACGTCTCAGCATGTGTCTCCCCGTCAAATGAGCTTCATAGACATACAGATCCTTGGGAATGTCTTTCATTCTAAACAGCTGGGCTCAGCTGCGTAAGCTCCTATGTTCTCCGCCCCCCCTGCTTTTCAAATGACTTCACTCCCAAAGGATTTGACTGTGAGATCAGAGAATAGACCTGGTCACCTGTCAGGCAGAGCGCCAACAGCAATCTTCACACAGACACACTACTGCACGGATGTGGAATCGTATATCAGGGCCAGTAGTCATAAAGCCTCTCCGAGGAGGAGTGCTGATCTAGAATCAGGTTAGTATTTTAGATCACGATGGCCTGCGTTTACACAGGCATCCCAATTCTGATCTATTTGGCAATAATATATATGTATATATATTTTTTTTTACTTATCAAATCTTTCACCAGTAACTGGAGAAAAAAAATCTCAGAATTGGTCTGCCTGTTTTTAATGCAGACAATGAACAAGATGATATAAACAAACGGGGACCTGATCCCTGATCAGCACTCCTCCTAGGAGAGGCTTTATGAATACAGGCCCAGGACATGTTGGCTGAAGCACAATCTGATCCCAGATCAGCACTCCTAGTCTGAAACGATTGATACATGCCACCTCTGGACATTTGATTTTTTTTAACCTTTTATTTAACTAGGCATGTCAGTTCAGAACAAATTCTTATTTACAATGACGGCCTACACCAGCCAAAGCCGGACTACGCTGGGCCAAATTGTGTGCCCAGCGTCTATGGGACTACCAACCACGGCCGGTTGTGATTCAGCCTGGATTCAAACCAGGGTCTGTAGTGAAACCTCTAGCCTGAGATGCAGTGACTTAGACCGTTGTGCCACCCGGGAATCCCGAGGGGGGACCTGACGAGAGAGATTATAGGAGCCCCGAGGGGGGGACCTGACGAGAGAGATTATAGGAGCCCCGAGGGGGGGACCTGACGAGAGAGATTATAGGAGCCCCGAGGGGGGGACCTGACGAGAGAGGTTATAGTTCCCTCCTTCCTCAAGTACTCCCTTTTAGGATTCTGAAAGTATTGGAGGGGGTCTAAACATGGGTTGGAATTAATTTTCAATGAGAGGAGTGGGTACGTTTCCACCGTGTTTCTTGCCTGAATCCGTTACATTCAAATCGATGAGGGAGAGGGAACAAGTGCAAGTTTAGAGAATTGGGTAGGCATCCCTAGAGTCATTCATATATAAAGGGGAGCGGATCATCAAGGCTCCCTGCGATCCGAGAGGCTGAGAGTTAGTGACGACCCCCCCCCCCCCCCCCCCCCCATGGTGTTTGTAACCATGGTAACGGCACGGTTGGTGTTTTGGGGGCATCCAGAATTAGTAGTATGGATGTTACACACACACACATACACTTACCCTCTGTGTGTATTGTATGTAATATACAACAGCTGTGGGGTATTTTTGATTGTCTGTAAAATGTTACACGTGTTCCAATAAATTGTATGGCATGTTTTGTTTTTTTGTTCACGTCTCTCTTTTAATGAATAAAACCTTAGAGGAACATTACAGATTAACAGGAATAAACCCTTAGTGAGACATGACAGATTAACAGGAATAAACCCATAGTGAGACATTACAGATTAACGTGAATAAACCCTTAGTGAGACATGACAGATTAACAGGAATAAACCCTTAGTGAGACATTACAGATTAACAGGAATAAACCCTTAGTGAGACATGACAGATTAACAGGAATAAACCCTTAGTGAGACATTACAGATTAACGTGAATAAACCCTTAGTGAGACATTACAGATTAACAGGAATAAACCCTTAGTGAGACATTACAGATTAACAGGAATAAACCCTTAGTGAGACATGACAGATTAACAGGAATAAACCCTTAGTGAGACATTACAGATTAACAGGAATAAACCCTTAGTGAGACATGACAGATTAACAGGAATAAACCCTTAGTGAGACATTACAGATTAACGTGAATAAACCCTTAGTGAGACATTACAGATTAACAGGAATAAACCCTTAGGGAGACATTACAGATTAACAGGAATAAACCCTTAGTGAGACATTACAGATTAACAGGAATAAACCTTTAGGGAGACATTACAGATTAACAGGAATAAACCCTTAGTGAGACATTACAGATTAACAGGAATAAACCCTTAGTGAGACATGACAGATTAACAGGAATAAACCCTTAGTGAGACATTACAGATTAACAGGAATAAACCTTTAGGGAGACATGACATGACAGATTAACGTGGAAGGACAGTACAAGCGAAATGAGCCAGGTTTCTATTTGCAACAGCACACCGGTTTCCAAAACAGATTCAGCCCATATTCCAGGACTAGGTTTATCAGAAACCAGTCTGTATTCTAGGACTAGGTTTATCAGAAACCAGCCATATTCCAGGACTAGGTTTATCAGAAACCAGCCATATTCCAGGACTAGGTTTATCAGAAACCAGCCATATTCCAGGACTAGGTTTATCAGAAACCAGGCCATATTCCAGGGCTAGGTTTATCAGAAACAAGACCATATTCCAGGACTAGGTTTATCAGAAACCAGTCCGTATTCCAGGACTAGGTTTATCAGAAACCAGCCATATTCCAGGACTAGGTTTATCAGAAACAAGACCATATTCCAGGACTAGGTTTATCAGAAACCAGTTCGTATTCCAGGACTAGGTTTATCAGAAACCAGCCCACATTCCAGGACTAGGTTTATCAGAAACCAGTCCACAGTCCTGCTACTGCATGTTATTGTTGTCTTTCT
The DNA here is from genome assembly GCF_965601325.2 of Salmo salar. NCBI lineage: Eukaryota > Metazoa > Chordata > Actinopteri > Salmoniformes > Salmonidae > Salmo > Salmo salar. Next base: position 98,290,012 of record NC_138308.1, on the reverse strand, counting down.
AGCGTCCTTTAAAACATGGCTTCCTTCACACAACAGGAAATGCAACCTTTATGGAAATATCATCCCTCCCCACCTGAATCATATTACTGTGTGTGCCTGCTTTCCTTAGTGTCTGTGTGTGTGTGTGTGTGTGTGCGCATGCCTGCTTTCCTTAGTGTGTGTGTGTATGTTTGTGTGTTAGTGATCGTTACATTCCTCTCCCATGAGAGCTGTTTACCCACACATGTTTGAGTCACAGTTCAACTAAACATTTTATTACATACGTTGAGTCACAGTCCAACTAAACACATTTTACTACATATGTAACACCATCCCGCTGCCCATACTACTGGGGCTTCTACCTTAAAACACTGCAATATGTTTACTGAACTACACTACGACTGTAAACGATGGAATTCTAAGTGACTAAGATGCTAAAATAATGTAACCAAGGTTAATACTAAAACATTCTAAACTGTTGGAAAGTAAAATATGAAAATTATTGATTAAAACATTTGTTGTTCAGGACACAGAAAGACTGGATGTTCTCTGTAGGCCTGCTGACTTCACCGCGTGAAAGGGTAGGAAGAGCTGAAAGAGAGTGAGTTAGCATGTTTCTATAGGTTTACAATAGGTTCAGGGTCAGTTAGCATGTTAGCATGTTTCTATAAGTTTACAATAGGTTCAGGGTCAGTTAGCATGTTTCTATAGGTTTACAATAGGTTCAGGCTAAGTTAGCCTGTTAGCATGTTTCTATAGGTTTACAATAGGTTCAGGGTCAGTTAGCATGTTTCTTTAGGTTTACAATAGGTTCAGGGTCAGTTAGCATGTTAGCATGTTTCTATAGGTTTACAATAGGTTCAGGGTCAGTTAGCATGTTTTCGTTAGATTCACTATAAGTTCAGGGTCAGTTAGCATGTTTCTATAGGTACAGGGTCAGTTAGCATGTTTCTATAGGTTCAGGGTCAGTCAGCATGTTTCTATAGGTTCAGGGTCAGTTAGCAGGTTAGCATGTTTCTATAGATTCACTATAGGTTCGGGGTCAGTTAGCATGTTTCTATAGATTCACTATAGGTTCGGGGTCAGTTAGCATGTTTCTATAGATTCAATATAGGCTCAGGGTCAGTTAGCATGTTTCTATAGATTCACTATAGGCTCAGGGTCAGTTAGCAGGTTTCTATAGGTTCAGGGAGAGTTAGCATGTTAGCATAATTCTATAGATTCACTATAGGATCAGGGTCAGTTAGCATGTTTCTATAGATTCACTATAGGATCAGGGTCAGTTAGCATGTTAGAATGTTTCTATAGATTCACTATAGGTTCAGTTAGCATGTTAGCATGTTTCTATAGATTCACTATAGGTTCAGTTAGCATGTTAGCATGTTTCTATAGATTCACTATAGGTTCAGTTAGCATGTTCACTATAAGTTCAGGGCCAGTTAGCGTGTTAGCATGTCTCACCTCGTGCGCTGACCTCTGCTGGCCTCAGCAAACTTGTGTCTGAACAGAAAGCTGGCCAGAGCATCTGCAACCTGCACAACAGACAACATGCATGTTAGTGTGAGTGTGTGTGCGTGCGTATGTGCATGTGTGTGTGTCTTACTTTGTCTGGTGTGTCCTCGTGCACTGCGTGGCCACTAGGGGGCAGCACCTGCATCATGAATTTGCCTGAGGAGAATAATATAACAGGTGGTCTTCAGTCAGAGAGCACACACTCCACTCTCTTTCTCACACACACACACTCCACTCTCTTTCTCACACACACACACACACACACTAGCTCTCTCTATCACACACAGTCTTGTACAGCTAACCTTGTACAGCTAACACACAATTTAGTCCCATTCAAAATACTATTTTCCCTATCCCTAAACCCAACCCTAGCTCCTAACCCTAGCTCCTAACCCTAGCTCCTAACCCTAAAACTAACCCTAGCTCCTAGCCCTAAAACTAACACTAGCTCCTAACCCTAAAACTAACCCTAGCTCCTAACCCTAAAACTAACCCTAGCTCCTAACCCTAAAACTAACCCTAGCTCCTAACCCTAAAACTAACCCTAGCTCCTAACCCTAAACCTAACCCTAGCTCCTAACCCTAGCTCCTAACCCTAAAACTAACCCTAGCTCCTAACCCTAGCTCCTAACCCTAAAACTAACCCTAGCTCCTAACCCTAAAATTAACCCTAAAACTAACCCTAGCTCCTAACCCTAGCTCCTAACCCTAAAACTAACCCTAGCTCCTAACCCTAAAACTAACCCTAGCTCCTAACCCTAGCTCCTAATCCTAGCTCCTAACCCTAAAACTATCCCTAGCTCCTAACCCTAAAACTAACCCTAAAACTAACCCTAGCTCCTAACCCTAAAACTAACCCTAGCTCCTAACCCTAGCTCCTAATCCTAACCCTAAAACTAACCCTAAAACTAACCCTAGCTCCTAACCCTAAAACTAACCCTAGCTCCTAACCCTAGCTCCTAATCCTAACCCTAAAACTAACCCTAAAACTAACCCTAGCTCCTAACCCTAGCTCCTAATCCTAACCCTAATTCTAACCCTAAACCTAACCATAAACCTAATTCTAACCGTAGCACTATTTTTAACCCTAAACCCCTTAGAAATAGAAATCGTATTTGACCTCATGGGGGACCAACAAAATGTCCCCAGTTGGTCACATTTCTGTTCATATACTAATCTTGTGGGGACTTCTGGTCTTAAAGTATAGTTTAAACACACACACGCACACACGCACGCACGCACGCACGCACGCACGCACGCACGCACGCACGCACGCACGCACGCACACACACACACACACACACACACACACACACACACACACACACACACACACAGTAGTTTGGTTGTACACTGTGGGGCAATCTGTATAAGGCTGTGTAGACCCACCTTGTACACTGTGTTGCTCTACAGTTTGTTTAATGCTGTTTAGACCTACCTTGCATTTGGCCTATAGTCAGGTCCCTGTCCAGACGATCTACACCTGGTGACAAACACACATCCTTCGTCATTATTTTACCTCGCGGGTTTCTTTTAAAGGGAAACACACTCCAGACATACAAACTACCTCTAACTTCCTTCATACTGGACACAGAGACATACAAATGGTTTCCAACAGTTCGTCTGACTCTCTGGGAATCAGACGGTGCACTATCGTTTTAAGATTACAGCTCTATGACGTATGGCCAAGGTGCAGCCAAAATGGACAACAAATGAGAAATGCAGGCACGATTCCTGCCTATGGAGTAGGATGTACCCAGTAGGTTACCCAGGTTACCTGGGGTAAAGGACGGATTAGACTGTAGTGTCATGTACCTGGGTACCTGGGGTAAAGTAAGGACGGATTAGACTGTAGTGTCATGTACCTGGTTACCTGGGGTAAAGTATTATAGTACCTGGTTACCTGGGGTAAAGGACGGATTAGACTGTAGTGTCATGTACCTGGGTACCTGGGGTAAAGTAAGGACGGATTAGACTGTAGTGTCATGTACCTGGTTACCTGGGGTAAAGTATTATAGTACCTGGGTACCTGGGGTAAAGTAAGGACGGATTAGACTGTAGTGTCATGTACCTGGGTTACCTGGGGTAAAGGATGGATTAGACTGTAGTGTCATGTACCTGGTTACCTGGGGTAAAGGATGGATTAGACTGTAGTGTCATGTACCTGGGTTACCTGGGGTAAAGGATGGATTAGACTATAGTGTCATGTACCTGGGTTACCTGGGGTAAAGTAAGGACGGATTAGACTGTAGTGTCATGTACCTGGTTACCTGGGGTAAAGGATGGATTAGACTGTAGTGTCATGTACCTGGTTACCTGGGGTAAAGGATGGATTAGACTGTAGTGTCATGTACCTGGTTACCTGGGGTAAAGGATGGATTAGACTGTAGTGTCATGTACCTGGGTTACCTGGGGTAAAGGATGGATTAGACTGTAGTGTCATGTACCTGGGTTACCTGGGGTAAAGGATGGATTAGACTGTAGTGTCATGTACCTGGGTACCTGGGGTAAAGATGGATTAGACTGTAGTGTCATGTACCTGGGTTACCTGGAGTAAAGTAAGGACGGATTAGACTGTAGTGTCATGTACCTGGGTTACCTGGGGTAAAGGATGGATTAGACTGTAGTGTCATGTACCTGGGTTACCTGGGGTAAAGTAAGGACGGATTAGACTGTAGTGTCATGTACCTGGGTTACCTGGGGTAAAGGACGGATTAGACTGTAGTGTCATGTACCTGGGTTACCTGGAGTAAAGTAAGGACGGATTAGACTGTAGTGTCATGTACCTGGTTACCTGGGGTAAAGGATGGATTAGACTGTAGTGTCATGTACCTGGGTTACCTGGGGTAAAGGATGGATTAGACTGTAGTGTCATGTACCTGGGTACCTGGGGTAAAGTAAGGACGGATTAGACTGTAGTGTCATGTACCTGGGTTACCTGGGGTAAAGGACGGATTAGACTGTAGTGTCATGTACCCAGGTTACCTGGGGTAAAGACGGATTAGACTGTAGTGTCATGTACCTGGTTACCTGGGGTAAAGTATTATAGTACCTGGGTTACCTGGGGTAAAGGATGGATTAGACTGTAGTGTCATGTACCTGGGTTACCTGGGGTAAAGACGGATTAGACTGTAGTGTCATGTACCTGGGTTACCTGGAGTAAAGTAAGGACGGATTAGACTGTATTGTGACATACCTGCTAACAGGAGCAGTTTGGGCAGGTTACATCCTAGGAACAGATTAGAGATTCCTCTGAACCATCCGTCCCAGTACTTCTCTGCTTTGGACAGGTCTATACGCCAGCTATACACACCCTGATAACACACCAAAGGGTTAAAACCGTCACCAGGTTTAACTAGAAGAACACACTTGAATGCATCGGTCACTTCTGCCTCTCCTGGAGTGTGTAAACTGAACAGAAAATCGAAATACTGGTCACACTGAAATGTGAGACCAGCGACATACATGTTCACAGGAGGAGGATTTTACAGACCTTGTAATAAGTATACACAACGCTGTGTTGAGAATGGATCATTGAACTGTAAAGAGAATATCACGCCCCTTTAAAAAGAACATCTCACTCTGAACAAGGTGGACTTTAAAGCTGAATGCTGCTTTTGATGCCACACTGTTAAACTATCACTATCACTGACCGTCACTGGCGCTCGACGAGACTGGAGTCCTCTACATTAGCTGCTGTGGATTCTATCATGAATATGGACCAGGAGACTGGAATCCTCTTTCTGTAGCTGCTGTGGATTCTATCATGAATATGGACCAGGAGACTGGAATCCTCTTTCTGTAGCTGCTGTGGATTCTATCATGAATATGGACCAGGAGACTGGCGTCCTCTTTCTGTAGCTGCTGTGGATTCTACCATGAATATGGACCATGAGACTGGAATCCTCTTTAAGGTAGCTGCTGTGGATTCTTCCATGAATATGGACCAGGAGACTGGCGTCCTCTTTAAGGTAGCTGCTGTGGATTCTTCCATGAATATGGACCATTTTCCCGGGTTGACACTTCCATCCGACGAGAGCTGGAGATCTCCTGCTTTTTACTCTACTCCTTCGGAGTCAAGTTGGAGTCGAGATGGAGGTAGGAGAGTAAGATATTCCCAAAGCATCCTCCCCCTGCCTTCTCGTACAGACCTGCGGCTATCAAACCATTTTGCGGGCCCAGACCCCTCTGTCTTTTGCGGCAGCAGGTAGCCTAGTGTTTAGAGTGTTGGGCCAGTAACCGAAAGGTTGCTGGATTGAGCTGACAAGGTAAAAATCTGTCATCTGTCCCTGAACAAGGCTGTAGTAGGCTGTAGGCTGGATCTCACTGTAGTAGGCTGTAGTCTGCATCTCACTGTAGTAGGCTGTAGGCTGCATCTCACTGTAGTAGGCTGTAGGCTGCATCTCACTGTAGTAGTCTGCATCTCACTGTAGTAGGCTGCATCTCACTGTAGTAGGCTTCATCTCACTGTAGTAGTCTGCATCTCACTGTAGTAGGCTGCATCTCACTGTAGTAGGCTGTTGGCTGCATCTCACTGTAGTAGGCTGTAGGCTGCATCTCACTGTAGTAGGCTGCATCTCACTGTATTAGGCTGTAGGCTGCATCTCACTGTAGTAGGCTGCATCTCACTGTAGTAGACTGCATCTCACTGTATTAGGCTGTAGGCTGCATCTCACTGTAGTAGACTGCATCTCACTGTATTAGGCTGTAGGCTGCATCTCACTGTAGTAGGCTGTAGGCTGCATCTCACTGTAGTAGGCTGCATCTCACTGTATTAGGCTGTCGGCTGCATCTCACTGTAGTAGGCTGCATCTCACTGTAGTAGACTGTAGGCTGCATCTCACTGTAATAGACTGCATCTCACTGTAGTAGGCTGCATCTCACTGTAGTAGGCTGCATCTCACTGTAGTAGGCTGCATCTCACTGTAGTAGACTGCATCTCACTGTAGTAGACTGCATCTCACTGTAGTAGGCTGCATCTCACTGTAGTAGGCTGCATCTCACTGTAGTAGGCTGCATCTCACTGTAGTAGGCTGCATCTCACTGTAGTAGGCTGCATCTCACTGTAGTAGGCTGCATCTCACTGTAGTAGGCTGCATCTCACTGTAGTAGGCTGCATCTCACTGTATTAGGCTGCACCTCACTGTAGTAGGCTGCATCTCACTGTAGTAGGCTGTAGGTTGTATCTCACTGTAGTAGGCTGTAGTCTGCATCTCACTGTAGTAGGCTGTAGGTTGTATCTCACTGTAGTAGGCTGTAGTCTGCATCTCACTGTAGTAGGCTGTAGGCTATATCTCACTGTAGTAGGCTGCATCTCACTGTAGTAGGCTGCATCTCACTGTAGTAGGCTGTAGTCTGCATCTCACTGTAGTAGTCTGCATCTCACTGTAGTAGACTGTAGGCTGCATCTCACTGTAGTAGTCTGCATCTCACCTTAGTAGGCTGTAGGCTATATCTCACTGTAGTAGGCTGCATCTCACTGTAGTAGGCTGTAGTCTGCATCTCACTGTAGTAGGCCTACAGGCTGCATCTCACTGTAGTAGGCTGCATCTCACTGTAGTAGGCTGCATCTCACTGTAGTAGGCTGCATCTCACTGTAGTAGGCTGCATCTCACTGTAGTAGGCTGTAGGCTATATCTCACTGTAGTAGTCTGCATCTCACTGTAGTAGGCTGCATCTCACTGTAGTAGGCTGCATCTCACTGTAGTAGGCTGTATCTCACTGTAGTAGGCTGTATCTCACTGTAGTAGGCTGCATCTCACTGTAGTAGGCTGCATCTCACTGTATTAGTCACATGCTAGTCACATGCTAATGTAAAAAGCTGGTTTTTGATATAAATATGAACTTGATTGAACAAAACATGCATGTATTGTATAACATAATGTCCTAGGGTTGTCATCTGATGAAGATCATCAAAGGTGAGTGCTGCATTTAGCTGTCTTCTGGGTTTTGGTGACATTATATGCTGGCTTGAAAAATGGGTGTCTGATTATTTCTGGCTTGGTACTCTGCTGACATAATCTAATGTTTTGCTTTCGTTGTAAAGCCTTTTTGAAATCGGACAGTGTGGTTAGATTAACGAGAGTCTTATCTTTAAATGGCTGTAAAATAGTCATATGTTTGAGAAATTGAAGTAATAGGATTTTTAAGGTTTTGAAAATCGCGCCACAGGATAGCCGTGGCTGTTACGTAGGTGGGACGAATTCGTCCCGCCTAGCCTAGAGAGGTTAAACTCAAGAGAAATAAAAACAGACTGTCGTTTTACTATTAAACTCAAGAGAAATAAAAACAGACTGTCGTTTCACTATTAAACTCAAGAGAAATAAAAACAGACTGTCGTTTCACTATTAAACTCAAGAGAAATAAAAACAGACTGTCGTTTCACTATTAAACTCAAGAGAAATAAAAACAGACTGTCGTTTTACTATTAAACTCAAGAGAAATAAAAACAGACTGTCGTTTCACTATTAAACTCAAGAGAAATAAAAACAGACTGTCGTTTCACTATTAAACTCAAGAGAAATAAAAACAGACTGTCGTTTCACTATTAAACTCAAGAGAAATAAAAACAGACTGTCGTTTCACTATTAAACTCAAGAGAAATAAAAACAGACTGTCGTTTCACTATTAAACTCAAGAGAAATAAAAACAGACTGTCGTTTTACTATTAAACTCAAGAGAAATAAAAACAGACTGTCGTTTCACTATTAAACTCAAGAGAAATAAAAACAGACTGTCGTTTCACTATTAAACTCAAGAGAAATAAAAACAGACTGTCGTTTCACTATTAAACTCAAGAGAAATAAAAACAGACTGTCGTTTCACTATTAAACTCAAGAGAAATAAAAACAGACTGTCGTTTCACTATTAAACTCAAGAGAAATAAAAACAGACTGTCGTTTCACTATTAAACTCAAGAGAAATAAAAACAGACTGTCGTTTTACTATTAAACTCAAGAGAAATAAAAACAGACTGTCGTTTCACTATTAAACTCAAGAGAAATAAAAACAGACTGTCGTTTCACTATTAAACTCAAGAGAAATAAAAACAGACTGTCGTTTCACTATTAAACTCAAGAGAAATAAAAACAGACTGTCGTTTCACTATTAAACTCAAGAGAAATAAAAACAGACTGTCGTTTCACTATTAAACTCAAGAGAAATAAAAACAGACTGTCGTTTTACTATTAAACTCAAGAGAAATAAAAACAGACTGTCGTTTTACTATTAAACTCAAGAGAAATAAAAACAGACTGTCGTTTTACTATTAAACTCAAGAGAAATAAAAACAGACTGTCGTTTCACTATTAAACTCAAGAGAAATAAAAACAGACTGTCGTTTCACTATTAAACTCAAGAGAAATAAAAACAGACTGTCGTTTTACTATTAAACTCAAGAGAAATAAAAACAGACTGTCGTTTCACTATTAAACTCAAGAGAAATAAAAACAGACTGTCGTTTCACTATTAAACTCAAGAGAAATAAAAACAGACTGTCGTTTCACTATTAAACTCAAGAGAAATAAAAACAGACTGTCGTTTCACTATTAAACTCAAGAGAAATAAAAACAGACTGTCGTTTCACTATTAAACTCAAGAGAAATAAAAACAGACTGTCGTTTCACTATTAAACTCAAGAGAAATAAAAACAGACTGTCGTTTTACTATTAAACTCAAGAGAAATAAAAACAGACTGTCGTTTTACTATTAAACTCAAGAGAAATAAAAACAGACTGTCGTTTCACTATTAAACTCAAGAGAAATAAAAACAGACTGTCGTTTCACTATTAAACTCAAGAGAAATAAAAACAGACTGTCGTTTCACTATTAAACTCAAGAGAAATAAAAACAGACTGTCGTTTCACTATTAAACTCAAGAGAAATAAAAACAGACTGTCGTTTCACTATTAAACTCAAGAGAAATAAAAACAGACTGTCGTTTTACTATTAAACTCAAGAGAAATAAAAACAGACTGTCGTTTCACTATTAAACTCAAGAGAAATAAAAACAGACTGTCGTTTTAATATTAAACTCAAGAGAAATAAAAACAGACTGTCGTTTTACTATTAAACTCAAGAGAAATAAAAACAGACTGTCGTTTCACTATTAAACTCAAGAGAAATAAAAACAGACTGTCGTTTCACTATTAAACTCAAGAGAAATAAAAACAGACTGTCGTTTCACTATTAAACTCAAGAGAAATAAAAACAGACTGTCGTTTCACTATTAAACTCAAGAGAAATAAAAACAGACTGTCGTTTCACTATTAAACTCAAGAGAAATAAAAACAGACTGTCGTTTTACTATTAAACTCAAGAGAAATAAAAACAGACTGTCGTTTCACTATTAAACTCGTTTTACTATTAAACTCAAGAGAAATAAAAACAGACTGTCGTTTTACTATTAAACTCAAGAGAAATAAAAACAGACTGTCGTTTCACTATTAAACTCAAGAGAAATAAAAACAGACTGTCGTTTTACTATTAAACTCAAGAGAAATAAAAACAGACTGTCGTTTCACTATTAAACTCAAGAGAAATAAAAACAGACTGTCGTTTTAATATTAAACTCAAGAGAAATAAAAACAGACTGTCGTTTTACTATTAAACTCAAGAGAAATAAAAACAGACTGTCGTTTCACTATTAAACTCAAGAGAAATAAAAACAGACTGTCGTTTTACTATTAAACTCAAGAGAAATAAAAACAGACTGTCGTTTCACTATTAAACTCAAGAGAAATAAAAACAGACTGTCGTTTTAATATTAAACTCAAGAGAAATAAAAACAGACTGTCGTTTTACTATTAAACTCAAGAGAAATAAAAACAGACTGTCGTTTCACTATTAAACTCAAGAGAAATAAAAACAGACTGTCGTTTTACTATTAAACTCAAGAGAAATAAAAACAGACTGTCGTTTTACTATTAAACTCAAGAGAAATAAAAACAGACTGTCGTTTCACTATTAAACTCAAGAGAAATAAAAACAGACTGTCGTTTCACTATTAAACTCAAGAGAAATAAAAACAGACTGTCGTTTCACTATTAAACTCAAGAGAAATAAAAACAGACTGTCGTTTCACTATTAAACTCAAGAGAAATAAAAACAGACTGTCGTTTCACTATTAAACTCAAGAGAAATAAAAACAGACTGTCGTTTTACTATTAAACTCAAGAGAAATAAAAACAGACTGTCGTTTCACTATTAAACTCAAGAGAAATAAAAACAGACTGTCGTTTTAATATTAAACTCAAGAGAAATAAAAACAGACTGTCGTTTTACTATTAAACTCAAGAGAAATAAAAACAGACTGTCGTTTCACTATTAAACTCAAGAGAAATAAAAACAGACTGTCGTTTCACTATTAAACTCAAGAGAAATAAAAACAGACTGTCGTTTCACTATTAAACTCAAGAGAAATAAAAACAGACTGTCGTTTCACTATTAAACTCAAGAGAAATAAAAACAGACTGTCGTTTCACTATTAAACTCAAGAGAAATAAAAACAGACTGTCGTTTCACTATTAAACTCAAGAGAAATAAAAACAGACTGTCGTTTTACTATTAAACTCAAGAGAAATAAAAACAGACTGTCGTTTCACTATTAAACTCAAGAGAAATAAAAACAGACTGTCGTTTCACTATTAAACTCAAGAGAAATAAAAACAGACTGTCGTTTTACTATTAAACTCAAGAGAAATAAAAACAGACTGTCGTTTTACTATTAAACTCAATACTGTTTCTGTTTTAAATTCGTAAAACAGCTTGTGTTTCTTAACCAGTCAAAGGGTAGCTAACAAGAAGGTTGGTGGTGACTGGTTAGCTAAGGTGAAGCAAGAGAGTAGCCTGTATAATCGGAGGCAGAGCCGGAGCATAGCTTGTCTGCCCACACTCATCACTTGCTCCCCTGCAGCTCACCAGCTGATGTCGCCTGTGTGCCGGGTGTGGCTCTTTCTTCCCACTGCTCAGCGCATCTGTGCTGCTAATATTAATTGTGTTTATCACGATGTGAAAAATTCTCAATATCTCCAAAAACTATTGTCCACTCCACTTACATTTACATTTTTACATTTTAGTAATTTAGCAGACGCTCTTATCCAGAGTGACTTACAGTAGTGAATACATACATTTCATTTCATGCATTTTTTTTTTTGTACTGGCCCCCCGTGGGAATCGAACCCACAACCCTGGCATTGCACGCAGTAGTCAGATTTTAGTCACAGAGATAATATCGTCTCGTTTTAGTCAAAATGTAAATATTTTTCATTTAACTATAGTTTTTTTCTGGATCTATTTAGTCAGTTATAGTATCATCAAATATTTTTGTCTACGAAATTAACACGAACTACGTAAGTAAATCCTCTTTCAGTTTTAAAGCACTTCATTGCTGGATCCAACTACACAATGCAATGTTCTGGCAACTAAAAATGGACCTTCTTACTTGTTGAATAGTGGGTTGTAATTTACTGGTTTTCTATTACATTCTACATTTTGGTTTGATAATGTATATATGATAGTGTATATTTGCTCCCTTGTGAAAGATACCCTCGTCTCAATGGTGAGTCCCCTGCTTAAATAAAGGTAAAACAACAAACAAAATGGTGGTTAGTGTGTGTGTGTGTGTGTGTGTGTGTGTGTGTGTGTGTGTGTGTGTGTGTGTGTGTGTGTGTGTGTGTGTGTGTGTGTGTGTGTAAAGGACGTTGGTTTCTTACCTCGGGTTCTGGGATGCTCACCTCTGGCGTACCGTCTGGCTTGTCGCTAACGTAGCTCGGGTCAACGTAGATCTCCTCGTTTCCCTCGACGACTACGTCACTAACAGGGATGGCCTGCTCAGGTGATTCAACAACATCCTCCACCTCTACATGCCTACAGAGTACAGGTGTGACATTTTGAGACGTCTAAATTGGATCCTTGGCATGTCCAACTCTGATGTCACCCCGTTGAAGTTTAAATTTTAAATGGTTAAAGTGGAACTCGAGTCTCTGTTTAACCTCGTTTAACTCCTGATTTACTTAATAGAAGGCACATCTCAATAGGTGGTCCAGGTAAGTCATGATACAGATCACAAATTCCCTATGTGAAGTTTGCAGTTGTGCCAAAAAAAAAAAAAAAAACTATTTTGCTCAGAGTTTTTTTATTATTTTATTTTACCCTTTAGTCTACTTTACTGTATTTATACTTGGAATATCGCTTTTCAACAGTAAAAGTTCCAAAATCGCTGGAGGACGTCTTTAAGGTTAGGGTTAGGGTAATCTTGTTCCCAGACAATTCTGGCCAAATGCGTGAAGAGTCTGGTAGAGCAACACGTCAAACTTGGCCTTCGTTAGCCAATACAGAAAGACTGGGAGAAAACTCATAGGCATTGGCTTAATCTACCAACCATTATAAAATGGCGTGTTCGGCTACTGGAAGCTGATTGGTTAATAGCAGGGAGTTATAGCACTACAATCTCCGTATTCCCCCGGGGTAATGCCAGTTCACAGTTCCATTAGCTGTATCAATGCACATCCACTAGCCCACAGCCCAGCCAGTCAATTTATAAACTTCATCTCCCATGTAAAAACGTGTCTAGACATTATTTCCTCAAGCTACTAGGCTAGCATTCGGATTGCGACAGTTAGGGTTTGTCTAAACCTTGCTGGGTTTCTTTTTCAATCTCCACTGTGTCATGAATATGAACGTGACGAGACTGACAGCTTCTGTGAGCCAATTTATAAGGATCGTTATAATGGATATATCCAATTAAATGTCAATAGAAAAAAAAGGTAAAAGAAAGGAAAGTGCACATAGTTTGCTGTAATTTCAGATGCTTGATGCGATCATGTGTTAACTTTAGTTGGCTTGCTAGAAAATTAGTAACTAGCCTCTATAGCTACATGCCGATTATTTTTTATTTGCATAGCAACCATTGCAGATAGAATGGATAGAATGAACTTCCGAATCTCAGAACTAATGACTGGCTTTTGTTAAAATGTATATACAATTTATTAAAAATAAAAAACGGAAATATCACATTTACATAAGTATTCAGACCCTTTACTCAGTACTTTGTTGATGTACATTTGATGTACATTTGGCAGCGATTACAGCCTCGAGTCTTGGTTATGACGCTACAAGCTTGGCACACCTGTATTTGGGGAGTTTCTCCCATTCATCTCTGCAGATCCTCTCAAGCTCTGTCAGGTTGGATGGGGAGCATTGCTGTACAGATATTTTCAGGTCTCTCCAGAGATGTTAGATCTGGTTCAAGTCTGGGCTCTGGCTGGACCACTCAAGGACATTCAGAGACTTGTCCCGAAGCCACTCCTGCGTTGTCTTGGCTGTGTGCTTAGGGTCGTTGTCCTGTTGGAAGGTGAACCTTCGCTCCAGTCTGGGGTCCTGAGTGCTCTGGAGCAGGTTTTCATCAAGGATCTCCCTGTACTTTGCTCCATTCATCTTTCCGTCGATCCTGACGAGTCTCCCAGTCCATTCTGCTGAAAAACTTCCTTACAGCATGATGCTGCCACCACCATGCTTCACCGTTAGGATGGTGCCAGTTTTCCTCCAGACGTGACGTTTGGCATTCAGGCCAAAGAGTTCAATCTTGGTTTCATCAGACCAGAGAATCTTGTTTCTGATGGTCTGAGAGTCCTTTAGGTGCCTTTTGGCAAACACCAAGCGGTCTGTCATGTGCCTTTTACTTAGTAGTGGCTTCCGTCTGGCAACTCTACCTATAAAGGCCTGATTGGTGGGGTGCTGCAGAGGTGGAAGGTCTCCCATCTCTACAGAGGAACTCTGGAGCTCCTCCAGAGTGACCATTGGGTTCTTGGTCACCTCCCTGACCAAGGCCCTTCTCCCCTGATTGCTCCGTTTGGCTGGGCGGCCAGCTCTAGGAAGAGTCTTGGTGGTTCCAAACTTCTTCCATTGAAGGATGATGGAGGCCACTGTGTTCTTGGGGACCTTCAATGCTGCAGAAATGTTTTGGTACCCTTCCCCAGATATGTGCCTCGTCACAATCCTCTCTCGGAGCTCTACCGGCAATTCCTTCAACCTCATGGCTTGGTTTTAGCTCTGACATGCTCTGTCAACTGTGGGACCTTATATAGAGAGGTGGGTGCCTTTCCAAATCATGTCCAATCAATTGAATTTACCACAGGTGGACTCCAATGAAGTTGTAGAAACATCTCAAGGATGATCAATGGAAACAGGATGCACCTGAGCTCAATTTCAAATTCTCATAGCGAAGGGTCTGAATACTTACGTAAATAAGTTATTTTTGTTTCTTATTTTTAACAAATTTGCAAAACAAAATAATGAAACCTGTTTTCACTTTGTCATTATGGGGTATCGTTTGTAGATTGATGAGGGGAAAAAAATTATTTAATACATTTTAGAATACGTCTGTAACGTAAACAAAATGTGGAAAAAGTCAGCGGACGAGGGTAGAAGTTATATTTTAGGGACGTCCCGGATAACTAACTGAAGTTTACATTGAATATGAACGCTGTGTTATTTCGTATACTGCTTATGCAACAACCAGCAACGACAAGAGGGCTTTACTTCTTCAAAGCGGTATCAATAAATTAGCCAGCTAACATTGATAAACAGATTTTCTGGTTCATTAGGAAAGATAGATAAATTAAGATATGTGTTTGGGTCAGATCAGATTTTGTAAAGTTATTTCTCAGAATATTTAGGCGGCTGTGCAGTATACCCCTCAGGTTCCATTAAACTAGGATTAGCATGGTTCCATTAGCATGGTTCCATTAAACTAGGATTAGCATGGTTCCATTAGCATGGTTCCATTAGCATGGTTCCATTAAACTAGGATTAGCATGGTTCCATTAAACTAGGATTAGCATGGTTCCATTAAACTAGGATTAGCATGGTTCCATTAAACTAGGATTAGCATGGTTCCATTAAACTAGGATTAGCATGGTTCCATTAAACTAGGATTAGCATGGTTCCATTAAACTAGGATTAGCATGGTTCCATTAGCATGGTTCCATTAGCATGGTTCCATTAAACTAGGATTAGCATGGTTCCATTAGCATGGTTCCATTAAACTAGGATTAGCATGGTTCCATTAAACTAGGATTAGCATGGTTCCATTAAACTAGGATTAGCATGGTTCCATTAGCATGGTTCCATTAAACTAGGATTAGCATGGTTCCATTAGCATGGTTCCATTAGCATGGTTCCATTAAACTAGGATTAGCATGGTTCCATTAGCATGGTTCCATTAAACTAGGATTAGCATGGTTCCATTAAACTAGGATTAGCATGGTTCCATTAAACTAGGATTAGCATGGTTCCATTAGCATGGTTCCATTAAACTAGGATTAGCATGGTTCCATTAGCATGGTTCCATTAGCATGGTTCCATTAAACTAGGATTAGCATGGTTCCATTAAACTAGGATTAGCATGGTTCCATTAGCATGGTTCCATTAAACTAGGATTAGCATGGTTCCATTAGCATGGTTCCATTAGCATGGTTCCATTAGCATGGTTCCATTAGCATGGTTTACCTCTTGATCTGTCCCACCATGGATACTCGTGCTGATTCCCGGTTCCTGATCTGACCGCTCTTAACACTGAAGGAGAGAGCACACACACACACACGCACGCGCGCGCACACACACACACAGACACACACACACACACACACACACACACACACACACACACACACACACACAGACACACAGACAGACAGACAGACAGACAGACAGACAGACAGACAGACAGACAACAGGAACTGTTGAAAAACAGCACTACCAACACTGTGAAACGTAGCGTAGCATAGCACTCTATGGAACAGACAGATAATAATAATAACAATACATTATATTTCTATAGACTGTCTTTTGAAACGCTACCTAACGTTAAGGAGTGGTGTATTGCTGAACGTTCCTCACCTCCACTCTATGGCATGGGCAATAGACTCAAAAGACTTGGGTCGTCCTTTCAGGAAGTTCTGCATGCTGTGTAGCATCTCCATGGCACTGCCTAGAGAGAGAGAGAGAGAGAGAGAGAGCCCCACAGAGCCCCAGGACAGCAACACAATTAGACCCTACCAAATCATTAGAAAACAAAAAGATAATTACTTGACACATTGGAAAGAATTTATAAAAAAACTGAGCAAACTATACTGCTATTTGGCCCTAAACAGAGAGTACACAGTGTCAGAATACCTGACCACTGTGACTGACCCAAACTTAAGGAAAGCTTTGACTATGTACAGACTCAGTGAGCATAGCCTTGCTATTGAGAAAGGCCGCTGTAGGCAGACCTGGCTCTCAAGAGAAGACAGGTTATGTGCAACACTGCCCACAAAATGAGGTGGAAACTGAGCTGCACTTCCTAACCTCCTGTCCAAATGTATGACCATATTAGAGACACATATTTCCCTCAGATTACACAGATCCACGAAGGTCTTGAAAACAAATCCAATTTTGGCCCTACCAGTAGTGGGGAGGAACCTGCTGCTAACAGTATGGACTGGTTCTTACCTTCCACCACGTCTATCACCACCAGTCCTACAGTAGTGGGGAGGAGCATGCTGGAGGCGGTGTGAACAGCGATTGCCCCGCCCATACTGTGACCAACCAGGACGATGGGGGGAGGGGCCTCTCCGTAGCACGCTCGCACCACATTGGCCACATCCCTAAGAGTGGCGGGACAAGAGAGACAGGTGATGTACAGGTAGAGAGGTAGAGGGACAGGAAGTTATTTCTTTATGTTTTACAGGAGTGTTTCTTCTTACCTAGACATGGTCTGTGTGGAGAGGTCGTCTGACTGACGTACCTGGGTGGAACCTGGAGAGAAGGAGAGGTAAAATATGTTCTGTAAACATTGGGTTTTGAAGTCTTTATGATGTGACTATACAAAATGTGACTGTACAATTATTATTTTTTTAAATGCATGAAATGAAATGTATGCATGCACTACTGTAAGTCGCTCTGGATAAGAGCGTCTGCTAAATGACTAAAAATGTAAATGTAAATGTGACTATATAAAACACTATGGACGGATCTAAAATGGCAACCTTATTGCCATGACTAGTCCACTACAATCAAATAGAGTGGCATTCTGATGATGACCTTTTTTGCTCTCTGAACTCACCGTGACCCCTTAGGTCCATGGCCAGCACCCTGCAGGTCACCCTACTTGCTATGGCTGTCTGGAGACCCGAGGAGATGGAGCGACAGACAAAACAAGAAAAACGGGTATTATAACAGGAATGGAAATCTGAAATGCTGGTCAGGTGATGAGCCCAGAGTTTATAGATGATGTGGAGACCGTATGAACAGTTTAGACAGAAACTAAAAAAAAATATATATATATTTCTTTTTTTTTTACAAGAATGGAAAGTGTCAAATACTGGTCAGTAAAAACACACACACAAAAAAAAATGATGGATTTATTGTTTAGACAGTTTAGATTAACGGGCCAGGCAGGACTGAACCCTGTGGAACACCATGTAACCTTACAGAGTTCTGAACATTGTTCACCAAGCTGTAGATAGTATTGTAAAGGATAGTACAGACTCACAGTAAAAACAGCCCAAGACAGGGCAGAGTGTCCTCCTCCGTGCAGCAGAACCAGTAGAGGTCCATCAGTTCCGTTCCTGTAGACCCTGAACACATCTCTGGTCTCTGATGGTCCTACTGGGATGTCCTCCGACTGGTCAAAATACTGCCTCCACGACACCGCTGAGTAACTGGTGGACGACAATACACACAGTTAGTGTGTGTGTGTGTGTGTGTGTGTGTGTGTGTGTGTGTGTGTGTGTGTGTGTGTGTGTGTGTGTGTGTGTGTGTGTGTGTGTGTGTGTGTGTGTGTGTGTGTGTGTGTATAGCCTGTCTGTGAAATGTGGATCTGATATGATCGATTATCAATAACTCTTACAAGAACCAATTTTAACGACGGTGAAATATATCATTTATCAGCTTTCTGCCGGTGATTCTATCCCATTCTAGAATGCAGACAGATCCCTCTAGATTAGAACACTAGACTAGAACGTAGACAGAACCCTCTAGATTAGAACACTAGACTAGAACGTAGACAGAACCCTCTAGATTAGAACACTAGACTAGAACGTAGACAGACCCCTCTAGATTAGAACACTAGACTAGAACGTAGACAGATCCCTCTAGATTAGAACACTAGACTACAACACAGACAGAACCCTCGATAACTCAGAACATTAGAACACAGACAGAACACTTAGTCTTAAACACAGAACATTAGACTATTACACCGACAGAACCTTCGAGAACACAGAACACTAGACTATAATATAGACAGAACCCTCTAGAACACAGAACACTAGACTATTATATAGACAGAACCCTCTAGAACACTAGACTATAATATAGACAGAACCCTCTAGAACACAGAACACTAGACTATAATATAGACAGAACCCTCTAGAACACTAGACTATTATATAGACAGAACCCTCTAGAACACTAGACTATTATATAGACAGAACCCTCTAGAACACAGAACACTAGACTATTATATAGACAGAACCCTCTAGAACAGAGAACACTAGACTATAATATAGACAGAACCCTCTAGAACACAGAACACTAGACTATAATATAGACAGAACCCTCTAGAACACAGAACACTAGACTATAATATAGACAGAACCCTCTAGAACACTAGACTATTATATAGACAGAACCCTCTAGAACACAGAACACTAGACTATAATATAGACAGAACCCTCTAGAACACTAGACTAGAACACAGAACACTAGACTATAATATAGACAGAACCCTCTAGAACACAGAACACTAGACTAGAACAGAGACAGAACACTCAAGATTAAAACAACTGAACACTCTAGAACACAAAACCCCCAAGACTAAAACATTTGACAGAATACTCAGGAAACAGAACACTTTAGAACACAGAACACTGGACGGAACACAGACGGAACCCTCTAGAATATAACTCACTTCTCTGTGTCGAAGCTGTCCTCCCACATCCTCCTGGGTGGCAGTGGACAGGTGTCAGGCTCAGCCTGGGTCTCTGGCTGGCGGTCCTCAGGTACCTTCAGGGGCTCTTCTCCAGGTAGCTGGGGCTCTGCTACAGGCAGCGTAGGGTCTGCAGCAGGGTGTGGTAGCTGAGGGTAATCTGCCAGCTGTGGGGCTCCTAGACCTAGAGAACTAGTCTCCACCTCACTGCGTACCTCTGCCATCGACCAAATGACATCTAACCGTGTGGCACGAAGCCTAAGTACCCACCAAGTACACTACGAGTACCTGACAGGACAATGCGTGGGCTTCGTTCCCAAACGGCACCCTTTTCCCTGTATAGTGCACTACTTTTGACCAGGGTCATCGGGTCAAGCAGCGCATTATTTAAGAAAGAAGTGCACTACATAGGGAATATGCTACCATTTGGGATACAGTCCTAGACAGATGGTGCAGACAGGTAGCATCTGGGATAGAGCGTCCTATTGGTTAAGGGCCCTGGGCAGTGTGTGACTTAGCTGACTGCTGACCAATGGTGTACCTCCAGAGAAGGCTGTGTGAGACGGTGTGATGGGCTGGGAGAGAATTCTAGAACTAAGGGATGATTTTAGAATCTAACGTTTGGGAATTAAAGGGGAAATCAGCAGTTGTTACATACATTTTTTTTTTAAACTTATAACTTCATTATATATATATATATCCATTGATTGTTGAAGAATATAACTTATAAATGCCTCATGAGCTTAGTTCAACTGTCACACTCCATGACAACCTGAAATATAAACTTGTTTTACTCCAATGTTTGTAAACAAAGTAAATATAAACAAACACTATATACAAACACTAACAAAACACGGTTAAATGATCATATCGAGCTTTTATTAGTCCTACGGGGTCACAGCCAGCCGTTATCACAACTCCCCCTTCTGGGGGCGGGGTCACAGCCAGCCGTTATCACAACTCCCCCTTCTGGGGGCGGAGTCACAGCCAGCCGTTATCCCAACTCCCCCTTCTGGGGGCGGAGTCGCAGCCAGCCGTTATCCCAACTCCCCCTTCTGGGGGCGGAGTCGCAGCCAGCCGTTATCCCAACTCCCCCTTCTGGGGGCGGAGTCACAGGCAGCCGTTATCCCAACTCCCCCTTCTGGGGGCGGAGTCGCAGCCAGCCGTTATCCCAACTCCCTCTTCTGGGGGCGGAGTCAAAGCCAGCCGTTACCAACGGCAACCCTGGAGCAATCAGAGTTTTGTTTCTAGGGTAGATGGGCAGATTTTTCACCTTGTTGGATTCAGGGATTTGATCTAGCAACATATTAATTACTGGCCTCGTGCTCTAACTGCCACGCCACCTGCTGGCCATATCATGACCGGTCAGACCTCGCATTCATACCTCCTGTTTATTAGGAATTTCAGAGTGGTTACATTACTCCAGCCCCATCCCTCAGTTTTTTTTTTTTTACCAAAACAGGGGCGGGGAACATGCTTTGTTATTGTTTCTACTCCCCATTGCACCTTTAATTAAGGATTTAATAAATTGTGAGTATGATTTTTTTTTTTTTATACCAGATAGATATACAGTTGAAGTCGGAAGTTTACATACACCTTAGCCAAATACATTTAAACTCAATTTTTCACAATTCCTGACATTTAATCTTAGTAAATATTCCCTGTCTTAGGTCAGCTATGATCACCACTTTATATTAAGAATGTAAAATGTCAGAATAATAGTAGAGAGAATGATTTATTTCAGGTTTTATTTCTTTCATCACATTCCCAGTGGGTCTGAAGTTTTCATACATTCAATTCGTATTTGGTAGCATTGCCTTTAAATTGTTTAACTTGGGTCAAACGTTTCGGGTAGCCTTCCACAAGCTTCCCACAATAAGTTGGGTGAATTTTGGCCCATTCCTCCTGACAGAGCTGGTGTAACTGAGTCAGGTTTGTAGGCCTCCTTGCTCGCACACGCTTTTTCACTTCTGCCCACAAATGTTCTATAGGATTGAGGTCAGGGATTTGTGATGGCCACTCCAATACCTTGACTTTGTTGTCTTTAAGCCATTTTGCCACAACTTTGGAAGTATGCTTGGGGTCATTGTCCATTTGGAAGACCCATTTGCGACCAAGCTTTAACTTCCTGACATATGTCTTGAGATGTTGCTTCAATATATCCAGATAATTTTCCTCACTCATGATGCCATCTATTTGTGAAGTGCACCAGTCCCTCCTGCAGCAAAGCACCCCCAAAACATGATGCTGCCACCCCCGTGCTTCACGGTTGGGATGGTGTTCTTCGGCTTGCAAGCCTCCCCCTTTTTCTTCCAAACATAACGATGGTCATTATGGCCTAACAGTTCTATTTTTGTTTCATCAGACCAGAGGACATTTCTCCAAAAAGTACGATCTTTGTCCCGATGTGCAGTTGCAAACCGTGGTCTGGCTTTTTTATGGCGGTTTTGGAGCAGCAGCTTCTTCCTTGCTGAGCGGCCTTTCAGGTTATGTCGATATAGGACTCGTTTTAGTGTGGATATAGATACTTTTGTACCTGTTTCCTCCAGCATCTTCACAAGGTCCTTTGCTGTTGTTATGGGATTGATTTGCACTTTTTCGCACCAAAGTACGTTCATCTCTAGGAGACAGAACGCGTCTCCTTCCTGAGCGGTATGACGGCTGCGTGGTCCCATGGTGTTTATACTTGAGAACTATTGTTTGTTCAGATGAACGTGGTACCTTCAGGCATTTGGATATTGCTCCCAAGGATGAACCAGGTCTACAATTTGTTTTCTGAGGTATTGGCTGATTTCTTTTGATTTTCCCATGATGTCAAGCAAAGAGGCACTGAGATTGAAGGTAGGCCTTGAAATACGTCCACAG
This sequence comes from Salmo salar, assembly GCF_965601325.2. Classification (NCBI taxonomy): domain Eukaryota; kingdom Metazoa; phylum Chordata; class Actinopteri; order Salmoniformes; family Salmonidae; genus Salmo; species Salmo salar. Next base: position 98,267,685 of record NC_138308.1, on the reverse strand, counting down.
GTACATGTCCATTTCATGGCCCTAGAACATTCTCATAGTCACACACCCACACCCACACCCACACCCACCCACACACACACACACACACACACATACATGCACACGCACACACACACGCATACACACACACACACACACACACACACACACACACACACACTCACACACACACACACACACACACACACACACACACACACACACGCGCACACAGACATACATGCACATACACACACACACAGACATACACATGCACACACAGACATACACACACATACGCACGCACACACACACATACACATGCATACACACACACACACACACACACACACACACACACACACACACACACACACACACACACACATACACACGCACACACATACATGCACACGCACACACACACACGCATACACACACACACACACACGCACACAGACATACATGCACATACACACACACACACAGACATACACACACATACGCACGCACACACACACACACACACACACACACACACACACACACACACACACACACACACACACACACACACACACACACACAGGTGGTCGTGACAGTCATGGCTGGTTTCTAAGCAACAACGGACCTGTTAGTATAAACAGGATGATGGCAGAGTAGAGATATACGGACTTGAAATTCATATTACAGACATAATACATTCATTGAAATACATACATCTACATATCTTTCCATCTCAATACATAGATAAACATTAAAGAATGGGTATAGGATTTGGGTTGTCACGTCTACTCCAGCTCCTCCTCTCCGGCGTTTCGACGTCGCCGGTATACTAACCACCGGTCCTGGAATCCATCACGTCATCACGGTACTCACCTGGACTCCGTTACCTTCCTCCCTTTAATCTGTCACTCCCTTGGGTTCCTTCCTCAGTCAGTATTGTTCCTGCATTATCGCTGTTATTGTTGTCTTGTTTCATGTTTGTTGTTTTATTAAACGTTTCACCTGCTTCTCGACTCACAGCGTCTCCGTTACAGAAATACCGACTCAAACTATGGAAGCAGCAGGAAAATGTAATATCTCTCAGACGGTCGACGAACGGGGTACCTTCTACGTCAACACCATGACCAGCTGGCACTACTGGGGACGGCTATGGAGGACGTTCTTCACAGTTTGCAACGTCTCGAACACCCCCCGGGAGGTGTTCCCTTCATCCAGCGGAGGATACTCTAGAACCAGCCTACCCAGTGAACCAGCCCAACAACCCATTCAGCCAACCCGCTCAGGTCTGCGATGCCCGTTTATCCCTCAAGGATAAGTATGACGGTACACCACCCAAATGCCGTGGCTTCCTACTTCTGTGCTCCCTCTACTTTACACACCAGATGGGAGCCCCCACCACTGAGAGGTCCAAGATTGCCACGATTATTTCTCTGCTAACTGAGCGGGCGTTGGAATGGGCTACGGCCGTCTGAGAGAGAATGGAGAGGAGGAGCTAGATTCCTATGAGGGGTTCATGGATATGTTTAAATCTATTTTCGATCATCCCCCGGAGGGCAGAGAGGGTAGGTGATTGGCTACTGAGTACACGCTCACCTTCCGGACAGTAGCAGCATTCAGCGGATGGAATGAGTCGGCGCTTCATACACTATTCAGAAGATGTTTGCTTGAAGAGGTCCAAACGGAACTGATCTGTCGAGATGACAACCTCTCATTGGACGCACTCATTGCGATGGCAATCTGTCTGGATAGCCTACTTCGGGAGTGTCGGTACTCTCATTGCTTCTCTCCCTCCCTCGGTGAACACTCTGGATCAGAGCCTGAACCCATGGAGTTAGGGGTCACTCGCCACCCCCGCGGCGGAGCGCCGTTGACGGACACAGCTGGGGCTCTGTTTGTACTGTGGACAAGGAGGGCCCAAGCTCCAGAGGTGTCCGGCATATCGGAATCCGGGATCCACAAGAGCAGAGGGATGGTCACGTGATCTTCCACCCCCCTGGGGCAGGAGTGAGTATTCCATCTTCATCCCTGTCGGCTCTTTTTGGTGTCCATCACACTAGCTGACTGTCCCTCATGTACTGTGTTTACAGCTTTAGTGGATTCCGGTGCCGCGGGGAACTTTATTGACCAGACCCTTGCCTCCTCCCTTAACATCGTCTCATACCCGCTCTGCTCCCCTTTTCCGGTTCAAGTCCTTGACAGTCGGCTTTTAGGATCCGGAACCATCACCCACACCGTGGAGTCCATTCATCACCCACACCGTGGAGAACATCCCTTTCTTCACTACCAGTTCACCAGTCCACAAGATCATCCTCACGCTTCCCTTGGCTTCAACGCCATAACCCTATCTTCTCATGGTCGAAGATGAGAATTACAGACTGGTCACCCAAATGTCGGAGGACCTGCTTCCCTCTCCCCTTGTGGTTCCATGTCGATTGAGGGGTCCTAATGGTTGCCCTTCAGCCTAACATCCTGGAGGTATACCAGGACCTGCGGGAGATATTCTCCAAGACTCGCGCCACCTGTCTTCCACCTCATCCCCACCTGGGACTGTACCATTGACCTGCTTGCAGGTTCAGCACCTCCGCGCAGACGCATCTACCCTCTGTCCGTGGCTGAGACCCAGGCCATGGAGGATTACATCCGCACATCCCCTTCCCCTGCGTCGGCATTTTTTTTTCTCCGTAGCCAAGAAATATGGAGGGTTACGTCCCTGCATTGACTACAGAGGACTCAACGAAATCACCACAAAGTATCGGTACCCTCTCCCATTGGTGCCGTCAGCCGTTGAACAGCTCTGCGGGGCCCGGTTCTTTACCAAACTGGACCTGCGGAGTGCTTACAATCTCATCCGCATCCGGGAGGGGGATGAGTGGAAGACTTCGCATTTAGCATGATGTCTGGGGACTGCGAGTACTTGGTGATGCCATTTGGTTCAGTCAATGCTCCGTCAGTATGCCAGGCATTCGTTAAGGAGGTGTTCAGAGTCTCGGTCTCCAGGTGGTCGTGTATACTTAGCTCCATTGGTCTGGGACCTAGATGCGGACATCCGCCAAGCTCTGGAGAGGGAGCCCGCACCCACTAATTGTCCTCCCAAGCGCATTTACGTTCCCACTGGGATAAGGGACCGGCTGCTGACCTTAGACGCACACAGCTGTCGACGCTGGACATCCAGGTATTTCTTGCACTAACCAATCCATCTCTGGGAAATACTGGTGACCCACCTTAGCGCATGATGTCACTCACAACGTCAACTCCTGTTCTGTATGTGCTCAAACAAAATCCCCCCCGGAACGCTTCATCGCGGAAACTCCTTCCCCTTCCCGTGCCTCAGCGTCCCTGGTCACATCTTTTCATTGACTTTGTAACTGATCTCCCCTCCTCTGATGGTTTCACCACCATTTTGGTGGTTGTGTATAGATTTTCAAAGTCATGTCATTTAATCCCTCTTTCTGGTCTCCCTACTGCTCTCCAGGTTACCGAGGCACTCTTCCAGCAGGTCTTCTGGCATTATGGCCTTCCGGAGGACATCATCTCTGACCGTGGCCCCCAGTTCACATCACGGGGAATGGAGAAGCTCGGGGTCACGGTCAGCCTCACTTCCAAGTACATGCCTCAATCCAACGGGCAGGTTGAGAGGATGAACCAGGAGCTTGGGAGGTTCCTGAGGAGTCACTGTCAAGACCGGCAGGGAGAGTGGGCGCGATTCCTTCCGTGGGCAGAGTACGCCAGGAACTCGCTACGTCACTCCTCCACTGAGTTGACCCCCTTCCAGTGTGTTCTAGGATTTCAGCCGACCCTGGCCCCGTGGACTCTGGGCCAGACCGAAAGCTCCTGCGGTTGATGAGTTGTTCCAGCACGCAGAAGAAGTGTGGAGCGACACTCACGTGAGACTCCAGCGCGCCCCGTCCACCGTTAAAAAGGAGCAGGCAGACCGCCACCGCAGTGCAACACCTGTGTTCCAACCTGGCTCTCTACCAGGAACCTCCCCACTCCTTCTGCCCTGCAAGAAGCTGAGCCCCCGGTTTGTGGGGCCGTTCATTGTTCTCCAGAGGGTCAGCGAGGTGACGTATAGGTTACAACTGCCGTATCTCACCCTCTTTTCATGTCTCCCTTCTCAGGCCGGTGGTTCCTGGTCCCCTTAGCTGATGCTGTCCCCTACGACACCCCTCCACCCCCCCCTGGACATCGAGGGGAGTCCGGCGTATGCTGTCAGATCCCTATTGAACTCCCGGCGTCGAGGGGGGCCGGCTCCGGTACCTGGTGGACTGGGAGGGGTACGGTCCAGAGGAGCGGTGTTGGGTTCCGGTGGGAGCCTCCCTCTGGATGGTGTCGTCCTGCAGCGAGAGTACCTGGTGGACTGGGAGGGTTATGGCTAAGAGTATAGTATACTGACGTCGCCGGTATACTAACCACTGGTCCTGGGATCCATCGTTACGCACACCTGCAGATCATCATGATACTCACCTGGACTCCATTACCTTCCTGATTACCTCCCCTTTATCTGTCACTCCCTTGGGTTCCTTCCTCAGTCAGTATTGTTCCTTGGTTCATGCATTATCGCCACTGTTATTGTTGTCTTGTTTCATGTTCGTTGTTTTATTGAACGTTTCACCTGCACCTGCTTCTCAATTCACAGCGTCTCCGTTACAGTGGTGTGATTTGGGCTGGTTTTGATAAGCCAACAGGTTAAACTTCAAGCTGGTGTGATTTGGGCTGGTTTTGATAAGCCAACAGGTTAAACTTCAAGCTGGTGTGATATGAGTAATAATAGGTTTATATAAACTACAGCATCTAGAAGGTCTAGGGGGTTAGTTTAGGTTCTATTGATGTTACAGTGTTACTTCCTTACTTCCTTCCTGTTTCTTCTGCTTAGGGGGAAATGTAATTTATTTATTACAAAGCTAAACGTTTGAATACCAAATAGTCAAGTTGCCGAATTAATTATGCATTCAACTCAAGAGGGGAAGAGAATAGGAGAAATGTCAGACAGTTAGAATTTAAAAAAATTAAATAGAATAGAATGGTCCTATATTGATACGCAAGATAAGTAGCATTCAGGGCAGGTAGCGCAGAGCCCCAGCTGTTTTGAGCCCCACCTGTTCAGCAAAAAAATACATAATATACACAGCACCTGTCAAAAGATTGGACACACCTACTACATTGTAGAATTATAGTGAAAACATCAAAACTATGAAATACCACATATGGAATCATGTAGTAACCAAAAAAGTATTAAACAAATCAAAATATATTTTATATTTGAGATTCTTCAAAGTTGGCACCCTTTTCTTTAATGACAGCTTTGCACACTCTTGACATTCTCTTAACCAGCTTCACCTGGAATGCTTTTCCAACAGTCTTGAAGGAGTTCCCACATATGCTGAGCACTTGTTGGCTGCTTATCCTTCACTCTGCCGTCCAACTCATCCCAAACCATCTCAACTGGGTTAAGGTCGGGTGATTGTGGAGGCTAGGTCATCTGATGCAGCACTCCATCACTCTCCTTCTTGGTCAAATAGCCCTTTCACAGCCTGGAGGTGTGTTGGGTCATTGTCCTGCTGAAAAACAAATGATAGTCCCACTAAGCGCAGATCAGATGGGATGGCGTATCGCTGTAGAATGCTGTGGTAGCCATGCTGCCTTGAATTCTAAATAAATCACAGACAGTGTCACCAGCAAAGCACCCCCACACCATCACACCTCCTCCTCCATGCTTCACAGTGGGAACCACAAACGCAGAGATCATCCGTTCACCTACTCTGCGTCTCACAAAGACACGGCGGTTGGAACCAAAAATCTTGAATTTGGACTAATCAGACCACCGGTCTAATGTCCATTGCTCGTGTTTCTTGGCCCAAGCAAGTTTCTTACTTTTATTGGTGTCCTTTAGTCTCCTCTGAACAGTTGATGTTGAGATGTGTCTGTTGAGATGTGTACTTGAACTGTGTGAAGCGTTTATTAGGGCTGCAATCTGAAATCTGCAGTTAACTCTAATGAACTTATCCTCTGCAACAGAAGTAACTCTGGTTCATTCTTTCCTGTGGCGGTCATCATGAGAGCCTGTTTCATCATAGCGCTTTGATTGTTTTTGTGACTGCACTTGAAGAAACCTTCAAAGTTCTTGACATTTTACAGATTGACTGACCTACTGACCTTCATGTCTTAATTAACCTCTTACATTTAGACGTTCCGCTAGCGGAACACCTGCTCCAATATCCAATGATAGGCGTGGCGCGAATGACAAATTCCTCAAAAATACAAAAACGTCAATTTTTCAAACATATGACTATTTCACAGCATTTTAAAGACAAGACTCTCCTTTATCTAACCACACTGTCCGATTTCAAAAAGGCTTTACAGCGAAAGCAAAACATTAGATTATGTCAGCAGAGTACCAAGCCAGAAATAATCAGACACCCATTTTTCAAGCTAGCATATAATGTCACAAAAACCCAGAAGACAGCTAAATGCAGCACTAACCTTTGATGATCTTCATCAGATGACACACCTAGGACATTATGTTACACAATACATGCATGTTTTGTTCAATCAAGTTCATATTTATATCAAAAAACAGCTTTTTACATTAGCATGTGATGTTCAGAACTAGCATACCCCCCGCAAACTTCCGGGGAATTTGCTAACAATTTACTAAATTACTCACGATAAACTTTCACAAAAAGCATAACAATTATTTTAAGAATTATAGATACAGAACTCCTCTATGCACTCGATATGTCCGATTTTAAAATAGCTTTTTGGTGAAAGCACATTTTGCAATATTCTAAGTACATAGCCCAGGCATCACGGGCTAGCTATTTAGACACCCGGCAAGTTTAGCACTCACCAATATCAGATTTACTATTATAAAAGTTTGATTAACTTTTGTTGTCTTCGTCAGAATGCACTCCCAGGACTGCTACTTCAATAACAAATGTTGGTTTGGTCCAAAATAATCCATCGTTATATCCGAATAGCGGCGTTTTGTTCGTGCGTCCCAGACACTATCCGAATGGTAAAGAAGGGTTGTGCGCATGGCGCAATTCGTGTCAAAGAAAATCTAAATATTCCATTACCGTACTTCGAAGCATGTCAACCGCTGTTTAAAATCCATTTTTATGCCATTTTTCTCGTAAAAAAGCGATAATATTCCGACCTGGAATGTCCATTTAGCTAAACTGAGGAAAGAAACAAAGCTTTCGGTCGACGCGGGCATGAGCCTGAGTCTCACAGTACTGTAACCAGCCACTACCCAAACGCGCTACTTTGTTTCAGCCAGAGCCTGCAAAGCCACGATTCCGCTTTTTGCCGCCTTCTGAGACCCTATGGCAGCCGTAGGAAGTGTCACGGGACAGCTAAGATCCTCACTCTTCAATAAACAGAGACAAGAAGAACGACACCTTGTCAGACAGGCCACTTCCTGCATGAAATCTTCTCAGGTTTTTGCCTGCCGTATGAGTTCTGTTATACTCACAGACACCATTCAAACAGTTTTAGAAACTTTAGGGTGTTTTCTATCCAAAGCCAATAATTATATGCATATTCTAGTTACTGGGCAGGAGTAGTAACCAGAATAAATCGGGTACGTTTTTTATCCAGCCGTGAAAATACTGCCCCCTAGCCATAACAGGTTAAAGTAATGATGGACTAATTTCTCTTTGCTTATTTGAGCTGTTCTTGCCATAATATGGACTTGGTATTTTACCAAATAGGACTATCTTCTCTATACCACCCTTACCTTGTCACAACACAACCGATTGGCTCAAAGGCATTAAGAAGGAAAGAAATTCCACAAATTAACTTTTAACAAGGCACACCTGTTAATTTAAATGAATTCCATGTGACTACCTCATGAAGCTGGTTGAGAGAATGCTAAGAGTGTGCAAAGCTGTCATCAAAGGATGGCTACTTTGAAGAATCTCCATTCTTTTTTGATTGTTTAACACTTTTTTTTGGTAACTACATGATTCCATATGTGTTATTTCATGTAGAAAATAGTAAAAATAAAGAAAAACCCTTGAATGAGTGTTTGTGTACAAACATTTGACTGGTATTGTTTATGATATAATTTTTTTGTTGCCTGATTTGCATGTTATTTTGGCATTAATATGTGTCACATATCAGTTTGAAGCATAATAATCATTGAGTTAATAAACGTACAAATTTGATCTCTTTTTTGTTTTCTTGACTAAAGCTTCAAACTGCTGGTGTTTCAGCCTAGCTCAGTGCTTTCTGTGGTGGTGGGGCAGCCAGCGGAAAATACGGAGCGTAGGGGTTGGTAATGTTCTATAGTTGCGCCATGATTGGCTCAGTATTCTGTCACTCATGGAGACACTACGTCACCGCAAAATCTACGGTCGGAGCTTGAAAATTCAAGCCCCTTGGGTGCTGCCATAGAGTCACATTAGAAGTGCCCATCCAAGAAAGCTCAAGGTCATTGGCCACAGATAAAATTATATCAAATCACGTTATATCTACAGTAGCTTTTATTGAACTGTACATGTTAACGTCATACTTTCCAAAATCTTAGCTAGCAAGCTAGACAAGCAATCATCATCATGAATGAAATTGACAATCTACTGGCAAATCCTTTTCAATCCTTGAAAATAAATGATGGATAAAACGTATCGGTGCTCATCGGCCGTTGGACATAAACATTACACAAGTTGGAAATCGCAAATTCAACAATGAGTGGTTTGGAAGGAATCAGTGGCAAACTGCAAGCGTTGCATAGCAATCATTAGCCTGCTATTCAGGGAAGTAGGTGTGTGGTCACAAGTTTGGGTTTAAGAGTCTCTTTTCCAAGCTTAAAAGCATAAACATTCACACGCCATGGGCAAGAAAAGGTTGAATACTTTGGCCATGCTGTCAATCCAGCATGACTTCTGCCGCATTCAAAACAACAAGAAACTCAGAACTGGGAAATCGCAGGCTTCAGTGAGTTCATGACAACTGGGAACTTGGAAAAGAACGAGCTCCGACTGGGAAAATACGTTTTGAACGGTCATCCAACTCGGAATTCCAAGTCGGGAACTCTGACATTTCTTGTGCTCTGACCTGAAGATCACTGACGTCATGATTCAACCTTGTTTTTTCAGAGTTCCCAGTTGTCTTGGAATCACCATAAATGCAGAGAATGCCAGACTTTGATGACAATGTTTGATGACAAAATTTGCCCACAAGGATCGCTGTGAGCACAGCACAACAAGGTGAGTCCAAAAATGTATTGTATGCTGCTGCATAAATGATGTAATGTGCCAGGGAGATATGTATACTGTAGCTAAGAAAGTAATACTAAGTGCATGTTGTGTAGTAAGCTCTTAGGAGGCCATGTGCTTCACCCTAATAATTTGGTCCCTTTCCCCCTCATAACTTAGCCTATTGTTCTGACTTGGTGATGTACATGTAGCCTATAACCTGTTTAATTAAGAGAAATCATATCATCGAATATTGTAAGAGCTTTCATTGTGTTTATATACCCCCTTTATTTATTATACGGTTCTGACTTGGTGTACAGGGAGAATACTGTAAGAACAGCCCGTGTTCTGAATTCTGTTGCTGCCATTCAAAAGTGCTGAACAAATAGTTATATTGACTACGTCCGTGTCTTAATAGAAATTACGGATAGCCTTTTATCCGTTTATCTTCCCCTTATGCCATAGTTTGTACATCTCAACTGTCAGTAGAAACCACAAGTCAGCCATACCAGCTATGTTTTCTTTTTAAAGGTAGTAAATGGGTCTGAATGAACGGTTTCGCTAATAGCCAGGTGTAGCAGTGGTAAGGATTCATTCCATGGTGCTGGAAAGAAAGCTCTGCTGTTGGGACAGCTTTATGTAGACCCTAACAATTTGTGGGCACCGTTTGTCACCGTTATAGTGCAATTAATGTATTGTTCAGTGTTGTGTCGCGGCTTTGCTAGGATGCATTTACAACATTTTGGGGAGCTTTCCCCAACAAGATTTACATGCTAAAATCGCCAATGTGTAGCACCAAGACCCCTTTAAAAATGATCAATACACTTCTTGTGTAGGTTATACTAAACCCTCCTCTTAGGAAACCCTGATGGTTAAATAGATTATAGAATATGTGAGACGCGCGACCTAGATAGCTCGGGTTCTCTTCTATTTTCCGCTCTCTGCCCCGTGATGTTTTCGTGTATCCATCCTTGAAGGCGTGGTGGCACCCCGCCGCTCTCTCTCTCTCTCTCTCTCTCTCTCTCTCTCTCTCTCTCTCTCTCTCTCTATCTCTCTCTCTCGCCTCCCTCCCGACTCTAGGATCTCCCATCTCCGTCTCTGTCTCCGCCCCAATGAATGCATCGTTTCATTCATTCATCTATCTACTGTATGCAAAGGGTAGCGAGTCGCGTTCGCTGACAAATGAACGACGCACCAAGAAAGACACGCATTGCAAGTGTATCGTAATCGCTTTGACAAAAACTAACAAACGATTCAAAATAATCGTTGATTTCTGCTAAATAACTGCAAGAAAACGCGATCTTTCTAAGGCGTTATGTGCCTCCCTATAGGCTGATATGGATTCCTTGCCAAGGTCGACAGTAACTTCAGGTAGTGGAATTCGAGCGGGGAGAAAGGTGCGTATGTATGGAGGCGTGTGGTTTAGTTTATTACCAGTTGATTGTGTGTAAAGCTGTTTCCCTTTCCGATATAAACGTTAATTTAGATGAATATATGTTTTATATAACTCACAGTATGTTTCAGGGATGTTTATATATAACCTATAGCCTATAGATGAGGTGAATATATGGGCTGGTGTCAATGATGGTCCTGATAAGCTTTAGATTTGCAGGAAGATACCCCAGGAGAGGAGGGGAGGGGAGAGGAGATGAGGAGAGAAGGGGAGAGGAGGGGAGGGGAAAGGAGAGGAGATGAGGGGAGAGGAGGGTAGAGGACAGCAAAGGAGAGGAGGGTAGAGGACAGGAAAGGAAAGGAGAGGAGAGGAGGGGAAAGGAGAAGAGATGAGGTGAGGGGAGAGGAGAGGAGAGGAGAAGATGGGAGGGGAGAGGACAGGAGGGGATATGAGGGGAGGTGAGGGGACAGGAGAGGAGATGAGGGCAGGGGAGAGAAGTGGACAGGAGAGGAGGGGAGATGAGGGGAGAGAAGAGAAGTGGACAGGAGAGGACAGGAGAGGAGGGGAGAGGAGATGAGGGAGGGGAGAGGACAGGAGAGGAGGGGAGATGAGGGGAGGTGAGGGGACAGGAGAGAAGATGAGGGGAGGTGAGGGGACAGGAGAGGAGATGAGGGGAGGTGAGGGGACAGGAGATGAGGGGAGGTGAGGGGACAGGAGAGGAGGGGAGATGAGGGGAGGTGAGGGGACAGGAGAGGTGATGAGGGGAGGGGAGGTGAGGGGACAGGAGAAGAGAGGAGATGAGATGAGGGGAGGTGAGGGGACAGGAGAGAAGATGAGGGGAGGTGAGGGGACAGGAGAGGAGATGAGGGGAGGTGAGGGGACAGGAGAGGAGATGAGGGGAGGTGAGGGGACAGGAGAGGAGATGAGGGGAGGTGAGGGGACAGGAGAGGAGATGAGTGGAGGTGAGAGGACAGGACAGGAGAGGAGAGGAGGGGAGGTGAGGGGACAGGAGAGGAGATGAGGGGAGGTGAGGGGACAGGACAGGAGAGGAGGGGAGGTGAGGGGACAGGAGAGGAGATGAGGGGAGGTGAGGGGACAGGACAGGAGAGGAGGGGAGGTGAGGGGACAGGAGAGGAGATGAGGGTAGGTGAGGGGACAGGAGAGGAGAGGAGGGGAGGTGAGGGGACAGGAGAGGAGATGAGGGGATATTTAGTTTAGTCACATCTGTATTTCAGAGTATCATCAGTGACAGCAAATGTATAGTCCTGTCACAAATGTGTGTTGAGAGAAATCATATCTATTTTCCTATTTCTAACTTTGAAATAATAACACATTTATTGTTCTGCAATTCAAGTAGGCCTATTGACTATAATATACATTTGGTAATTCTTCACCAGGTTATCAATGTGAAGATCAACCATTGACTCCAACCAATCAATTCACTTCTAACTGTACCTGAGGGGTTCTAGAAGACAACGCCATTGCCATGGAAACGCCCCCGGGTTCCAAGCGGAGGACGGTGGTCGCACAGATGGAGTCGCCCCGCGCAGGGGGCGTGGCTATGCTTGCCGTCCTCGGCAACACAGAACCCAACGCCAACCGGGGGGTGGAGCCTAAACTCAATCTCCAACTGTCGCCAGGCGAGGCCTCGCCCCATGTCGCCGCGGATACCAGGAAGTTGAATGGAGGACGTGGAAGTGGCACCTCCCCTTCCTGTCTGAGGGCTGATTGCACGGGAAAGGAGGGATCATGGCAGAGCAAAGGAGGGAGTATAGATGGGAGAGGAGGAGGGGTATTAAAACCACTAACAACGCCTGAGAGAGAGGAAGTTAAGAAAAGCAGGATCCCTACTACCACTACCAGCAGCGACCGAAGGCTGAGGTCTCCCAACATCAAACACACCACGAGCCCTAAAACACACACACACCGAACAGAACACACCTGGGATGCCAGCTCCAAAGTAGAACACTCCAGAACCCATCACTTGTCTGCGGTGAGCTCCAAACCCTCGGCTTCCAGAACCGTGCAGGGTTCTAAGGATCCTCAGAAGGGTTCTAGTTCTAAAGGTCCTGCTCCACCACCCGCCCCCCTGGCCACCTCAAGCCCCAAATGTAGAACCACCGTTGACGTGATGCTCACATCAACCACCTCTGACATCATCACAGGGGGACGAGCTTCGGACTCTGACCTGTCCATGGAATCACTAGGGGTCAAGGTCAACACACCCCATAATTCTCCATTCCTGACCCCTGACCCCTTCGCCACGGCAACGGACAACACAGAGACGACTCTAGAAAACGCAGCTCGCCGACTGGAATCCAAAATGGCCGCCCAAGTCTCAGAGGGGTCGTCGACAGGGACGATGACATCACAGAGTGGCACCCGTCTGTTAGGAGGGGGAATGGCCGGAGGACCTACGTTATCCCAGAAGGCCATGCAGCAGAGTGACACGGCGGCAACGCGCGAGGCCCTGGAGAGGGACGTCAACCCCCCAGAGTATCGCTGGGGTGACGGGCGTAGCCATGACGATTGCGCGGGCGGGTTGCCGCGGGAGACCAAGCCACATGGAGCCCCGCTGGGAGACCCGAGTCACGTGGCAGACGGAAATGTCATCGCCATCACCGGCGGCAACGACGATGAAGCGTTGTCAAGCTCAACAGAGAAGGGGAAGAAAGAAATGGGAAGAAAGGAGGAGAAGGATAAACACCAGCCTCCAGGGACCGGGAGCTCCAGAGTGCGTAAAGAGGCCGGCACCATGACTAACCCCAGCGAGGTGAGGCGTTCCTGGGGTGAGGCCCGGAGGGAGGTGGGGGTTCAGGCTGTAGTGGAGGTGTGTGACCGCTCCGCCACTACCAGCCCCCGCCTGCTCACCCTGTCCCTACGCTCTCAGAGAGACACAGACTCGAGGTCCAATGGGCTGACAGCTGGGGGTCAGAGGGGGAGTGTCCTTGTCTGTGACCTCTGCATGGACCAGCAGGTCAGAGGTCAGGGGTTAAATGGAGAACTGGGGCCTTTGATTGGTTTACAGAGCTGTCAGTCAAGGTTGGTCACACCGCAGAACCAGGAGGCGGGACTGAATGCAGTAGCCCCGCCCCTGTGCTGCATTCCTATTGGCCTAGCCCCATTCCAACACATCTGTCAGATAGACATCGAGCTCTGCAGCCAATCAGAGCTCCCGAACAGTAATGATAAGCTGCCGACCACCAATGAGGAGCTGCCGACCAGTGTCACAAACGACAAGCAGCAGAAACCATCCGAGACCCACAGCAAAACTAAAACCAGACAGACAGGCAATTCAGGTACCAAGACTAGCCACAAACACAGAACCCACTCCTCTCCTTCCCACTCCTCCTCTCACCGGACCCACAGACACAAACCAGGCACGGGCAGAGACAAACAGAAACCAGGGTTGGAATGGAACCAGACTGGATCGGACCTGTTCCAGGCAGAGCCAGCCCCAGGGAAGAGTACCACCAAACTGACTGCGGAGAACCCAGAACGAGCTGGTGACCCCGAACAGGAGAGGAAGGACTCTGGGCCGGTGCAGAACGTGGTTTGGGACGAACAGGGGATGACCTGGGAGGTGTACGGCGCATCGGTGGATCTAGAGAGTCTGGGGTTCGCCATCCAGTCACACCTGCAGTGCAAGATCCGAGAGCACGAGAAACGCATCGGAACACTACGGAAGTCTGTCTCCCAAGAGGTTCCCTCTCCGGGAGCGAAGAAGTGGAAGGAGAAGAAGAAGAAGAAGAGGAACGTTTTCCGGTCAATATGCCGACCGGGATGCTGCAGGAAACCTCCAGCGTCGCCCGCAGGGAAGTGATAGAGCCGCGGAATGTTTGGAATGTTTACAGACGAACATTCTAATCTAGATTTGTAGATCCATTCTATAACATCACCCGCCAGGAAGTGAGAGAATTTTCGGGTAATGTTCGTGGGCATTCCAGAATGTTCACGGATGGATATTCTAGAACAACATTATAGTCACAGGAGGTTGGTGTCACTCTAATTGGGGAGGACGGACTCGTGGTAACGACTGGAGCGGAGTCAGTGGAACGGTATCAAATACATCAAAACACGTGGTTTCCATGGTTTCCATGTTGTTCGATGCCGTTCCGTTTGCTCCTTTTCCAGCCATTATTATGAGGGCTCCTTCCCCCTCGGCAGCCTCCACTGTTTCTAACCTAGAACATTCTGTAACAGCAAACCTGTTCCTGTATTTGATTACGAGGATACATTTTCTACAGTTGTTCTAGGAGGAGGAGAAGAGATATTCAATCCGTCAACTGCAAAGGAACAAAAATAAATAAAAACTATGGATACTTTCACGCATTATTACGACACCACGTATCTGGTGTTTAGCCAAGACAGTAGCCACACGAACAGCGAGGTGATGTCCCAGATGGCACCCTGTTACACCCTATTTATAGTGCGCTACTTTTGACCGGAGCCCATAAACGGAATAGGGGGGGGGGGGCCGTTTTGGGACACGGACCATGATCTATACTGTATCACTGCATCATTGAATGAAGACGATGAGTTTGTAGCTAAAACAGAAAAAAGGCATTACGATTATATGATTCTCAATTATGCATGAGTGTAGCTACATCTTAGTCATTTAGCAGACACTCTTATCCAGAGCGACTTACAGTAGTGAATGCATACATTTCATACATTTTTTTTCCCCCTGTACTGGTCCCCCGTGGGAATCGAACCCACAACCCTGGCGTTGCAAACACCATGCTCTACCAACTGAGCCACGCGATACACAATACACTGTTTATCGACATCAGCTGTTTTTCACTGTGGAAAAGAGACTCAATATACATTCATATCAGCTGTTTTTCACTGTGGAGAGAGACTCAATATACATTCATATCACCGCCTGTGGGGCTCTTCTTCACTCGCTGCCGGGAGAGAGACCCCCGCGCACTGGGGGGCCAATATACATTCATATCAGCTGTTTTCACTGTGGAGAGAGACTCAATATACATTCATATCAGCTGTTTTTCACTGTGGAAGAGAGACTCAATATACATTCATATCACCTGTTTTTCACTGTGGAGAGAGACTCAATATACATTCATATCACCTGTTTTTCACTGTGGAGAGAGACTCAATATACATTCACATCAGCTGTTTTTCACTGTGGAGAGAGACTCAATATACATTCATATCACCTGTTTTTCACTGTGGAAAAGAGACTCAATATACATTCATATCAGCTGTTTTTCACTGAGGAAGAGAGACTCAATATACATTCATATCAGCTGTTTTTCACTGTGGAGAGAGACTCAATATACATTCACATCAGCTGTTTTCACTGTGGAGAGAGACTCAATATACATTCATATCAGCTGTTTTCACTGTGGAGAGAGACTCAATATACATTCATATCACCTGTTTTTCACTGTGGAGAGAGACTCAATATACATTCATATCAGCTGTTTTTCACTGTGGAGAGAGACTCAATATACATTCATATCACCTGTTTTTCACTGTGGAAAAGAGACTCAATATACATTCATATCAGCTGTTTTTCACTGAGGAGAGAGACTCAATATACATTCATATCAGCTGTTTTTCACTGTGGAGAGAGACTCAATATACATTCATATCACCTGTTTTTCACTGAGGAGAGAGACTCAATATACATTCATATCAGCTGTTTTCACTGTGGAGAGAGACTCAATATACATTCATATCAGCTGTTTTTCACTGAGGAGACCATAGGTGGTATTTTGTATAATAGTTTTAAACTAACACTAACAGAAATACATGAATAATACATTTTACTATGACACAATGGAATACACTGTATTAGTACTGTATAGGAATGCAGCAAGAACACTGTAGTATAGGCCTTCACGAGTGCTTGAAGCGTCACTACAGACCCGGGTTCGATCCCAGGCTGTGTCACAACCAGCCATGACCGGGAGTCCCATAGGGCGGCGCACAATTGGCCCAGTGTCGTCCGGGTTAGAGGAGGGTTTGGCCGGGGGGGGGGGCTCATCTTGCTCTAGCGACTCCTTGTGTGCGGGCCGGGCGCCTGCAGGCTGACTTCCGGTCGTCAGTTGAACAGTGTTTCCTCTGACACATCGGTGCGTCTGGCTTCCGGGTTAAGCTGGGAGGGTGTTAAGAAGTGGGGTTTGGTGAGTCACGTTTCGGAGGACGTATGTCTCGACCTTCGCCCCTCTCCCGAGCCCGTTGGGGAGTTGCAGTGATGAGACAAGATTGCAATTGCATATCACGAAATTGGGGGGGGGGGGAGAAGGGGGTAAAATACAACAACAACAACAAAGAAATAACTTTATTAATCTTATATTTGATCACATTCCAGGACTTAGATTTAACTTTATTAATATTCTACAGTATATGATCACATTCCAAGACTTCAAAATAACTTTATTAATATTTTACAGTATGTGATCACATTCCAGGACTTAGATTTAACTTTATTAATATTCTACAGTATATGATCACATTCCAAGACTTCAAAATAACTTTATTAATATTTTACAGTATGTGATCACATTCCAGGACTTCAAAATAACTTTATTAATATTTTACAGTATATGATCACATTCCAAGACTTCAAAATAACTTTATTAATATTTTACAGTATATGATCACATTCCAAGACTTCAAAATAACTTTATTAATATTTTACAGTATATGATCACATTCCAAGACTTCAAAATAACTTTATTAATATTTTACAGTATATGATCACATTCCAAGACTTAGATATAACTTTATTTATCTTAAATGTGTTCACATTCCAAGACTTCAAAATAACTTTATTAATATTTTATAGTATATGATCACATTCCAAGACTTCAAAATAACTTTATTAATATTTTACAGTATATGATCACATTCCAAGACTTAGATATAACTTTATTTATCTTAAATGTGTTCACATTCCAAGACTTCAAAATAACTTTATTAATATTTTACAGTATGTGATCACATTCCAGGACTTCAAAATAACTTTATTAATATTTTACACTGTATGATCACATTCCAGGACTTCAAAATAACTTTATTAACCTCATACAGTATGTTGTAGCACTCCGTTTTAGCTAACTCATAGTAGCTCTACTCTGTATTTTACAGTTGGGTTGTAAAATTCCATTAACTTTCCCAAAATGTCCCAGGTGTTCTAGAAATCCTGCTTGGAAGATACCATGAATTTAAATGGAATTAACAGTCCTCTAACCAGGATTTCTGGAAAATGTGGGCTGTGGGAAAACGAGTGTAATTTTGATGGCCTATTTCCAGCTAGTTGTAATACAACAGGACAGATTGCCTCAGCATTTCAGAAGCTTTTATCTCCCTGCTTTTACTGTCGGTTAATATTTCATCTACTTCCTCTGTTAAAATCCCCAATGCCGACACACACACACACAGTATATACACGCCACAGAGCTTTTATTCTGCACTTAGAGGCCTTGCGAAGGGGGGGGGGGGGGGGGGGTGTACTGAGTGTCGTGACGGGGATCAGTGAGATGAAAACGCGTGTCTCTTGTCTCTCCCACAGGACACGGTGTCTAATACTGGGTCATACTTTAGACTCTTGATGTAATTGCAACACAGTTAGCTCTGAGAGGATTTGATTGGTATTAGCAATATATGGGCAAACTTCCACCTAGCCAATCAGAGGGCAAGGTGGAAGCTATTACCATATTGCGTACACCTGTCAAATCTACTCAGATCTCCATAAGTGAATGGGACGTAGGGTTTAGGGGTCCATTTGGTGATTGGGCCCTGTGTATTAACACTGTCATACTGATAGAGGGGGGTTGGGGGGGACTCACCCCATGTTTTGTTTAGGACTTTGAGAGCTATTTATTGTTCTATTATTTATGTACTCTATCCACTACGGTCACATGATTTGAATTTATCTGAAAAAAAACTAAAGTCTTTCAAAATTGGAAGAAAACTCTGTGTTTGTTCATTGTTTCATTTCATGTGGAATACGTGCCCTACTTCTATTTGGAAAGGTATATGTAAATTCTCTGTTTTTCCTCGCTCTGTCTCTCTGTCTCTCTCTCTCTCATGCTCTCTCTCTCTCTCTCTCTCTGTCTCTCTGTTTCTTTCTCCCTCCCTCCCTCCCTCCCTCCCTCCCTCCCTCCCTCCCTCCCTCCCTCCCTCCCTCCCTCCCTCCCTCCCTCCCTCCCTCCCTCCCTCCCTCCCTCCCTCCCTCGTAGTGGAGCTTTTACAGAACTAACTAGTTGTTCTCCTGCTGTTTGAATCACAGAGGCCTGTTTGAATCACAGAGGCCTGTTGGAATCACAGAGGCCTGTTTGAATCACAGAGGCCTGTTGGAATCACAGAGGCCTGTTTGAATCACAGAGGCCTGTTTGAATCACAGAGGCCTGTTTGAATCACAGAGGCCTGTTTGAATCACAGAGGCCTGTTTGAATTATTCACACTGTATTCAAGTAACGGTGCATGTTCACAACAGGAAAAGAAGTAGAGCAGGGATATTTTATTTAAAGGGAGACCAGCTGGAGAAAGGGTTGATGGTGTTCCCAGATCACACACTATAGCCAGATGAGTCATTCTATAAGGAATCAGTATAGCCTGAGGAATCATTCTACGAGGAATCAGTATAGCCTGAGGAATCATTCTACGAGGAATCAGTATAGCCAGATGAGTCATTCTATAAGGAATCAGTATAAGAGGAATCATTCTACGAGGAATCAGTGTAGCCAGATGAGTCATTCTATAAGGAATCAGTATAGCCAGAGGAATCATTCTACGAGGAATCAGTATAAGAGGAATCAGTGTAGCCAGATGAGTCATTCTATAAGGAATCAGTATAGCCAAAGGAATCATTCTACGAGGAATTGTATAAGAGGAATCATTCTACGAGGAATCAGTATAGCCAGAGGAATAGTTATATAAAGAAACTATATCCAGAGGAATCATTCTATAAGGAATCAGTATAGTCAGAGGAATCATTAGATGGACGGCCAGAGGTCACGGTCAGTAGTCAGAGGAATCATTGGGGCGTATAGCAGGGAATCACGGTCAGTAGCCAGAGGAATCATTGGGCGTATAGCCAGGGAATCAGTAGGTCGGAGCCAGAGGAATCAGTCTAGGATCAGAGCGAGGATCAGTGAGGTCAGGCGGGCACGGACGGCCAGAGGTCATTAGATAAGGAATCAGAGCCGGGTCATAGGGCGCCAGAGGAATCAGTCTATAAGGAATCAGTATAGTCAGAGGAATCATTCTATGAGGAATCAGTATAGTCAGAGGAATCATTAGATAAGGAATCAGTATAGCCAGAGGAATCAGTCTATAAGGAATCAGTATAGTCAGAGGAATCATTCTATTAGGAATCAGTATAGTCAGAGGAATCATTAGATAAGGAATCAGTATAGCCAGAGGAATCATTAGATAAGGAATCAGTATAGCCAGAGGAATCATTCTATAAGGAATCAGTATAGTCAGAGGAATCATTCTATAAGGAATCGGTATAGCCAGAGGAATCAGTCTATAAGGAATCAGTATAGTCAGAGGAATCATTCTGTGAGGAATCAGTATAGTCAGAGGAATCATTCTATAAGGAATCAGTATAGCCAGAGGAATCAGTCTATAAGGAATCAGTATAGCCAGAGGAATCATTAGATAAGGAATCAGTATAGCCAGAGGAATCAGTCTATAAGGAATCAGTATAGCCAGAGGAATCATTAGATAAGGAATCAGTATAGCCAGAGGAATCATTAGATAAGGAATCAGTATAGTCAGAGGAATCATTCTATAAGGAATCAGTATAGTCAGAAGAATCATTCTATGAGGAATCAGTATAGCCAGAGGAATCATTCTATAAGGAATCAGTATAGCCAGAGGAATCATCTCCTTTCTGTGCCAGAGTCAGTATGGTAAGACTTGATTGTTCCTGTGGGGGAAAATGTGTTGCAGTATCACGTTCACGTTTAAAATGCTGTTAAATACTCATAGCACATGGTTAAAATATCTAATACCTTCATTCAATGGACATGCTGGGATGTGAACAACTCTACTGATGAGGATGTGACTCCCTCTAGTGGACAGAAACAGACGTCAAATCAAACTTTATTAGTCACATCCCCCCGAATACAACAAGTGTAGACTTTTCCGTGAAATGCTGAATACAACAAGTGTAGACTTTACCGTGAAATGCTGAATACGACAAGTGTAGACTTTACCGTGAAATGCTGAATACGACAAGTGTAGACTTTACCGTGAAATGCTGAATACGACAAGTGTAGACTTTACCGTGAAATGCTGAATATAACAAGTGTAGACTTTACTGTGAAATGCAGAATACAACAAGTGTAGACTTTACCGTGAAATGCAGAATACAACAAGTGTAGACTTTACCGTGAAATGCTGAATATAACAAGTGTAGACTTTACCGTGAAATGCAGAATACAACAAGTGTAGACTTTACCGTGAAATGCTGAATATAACAAGTGTAGACTTTACCGTGAAATGCTGAATACGACAAGTGTAGACTTTACCGTGAAATGCTGAATACGACAAGTGTAGACTTTACCGTGAAATGCTGCATATAACAAGTGTAGACTTTACTGTGAAATGCAGAATACAACAAGTGTAGACTTTACCGTGAAATGCAGAATACAACAAGTGTAGACTTTACCGTGAAATGCTGAATATAACAAGTGTAGACTTTACCGTGAAATGCAGAATACAACAAGTGTAGACTTTACCGTGAAATGCTGAATATAACAAGTGTAGACTTTACCGTGAAATGCTGAATACGACAAGTGTAGACTTTACCGTGAAATGCTGAATACGACAAGTGTAGACTTTACCGTGAAATGCTGAATACAACAAGTGTAGACTTTACCGTGAAATGCTGAATACAACAAGTGTAGACTTTACCGTGAAATGCTGAATACGACAAGTGTAGACTTTACCGTGAAATGCTGAATACAACAAGTGTAGACTTTACCGTGAAATGCTGAATACGACAAGTGTAGACTTTACCGTGAAATGCTGAATACAACAAGTGTAGACTTTACCGTGAAATGCTGAATACGACAAGTGTAGACTTTACCGTGAAATGCTGAATACAACAAGTGTAGACTTTACCGTGAAATGCTGAATACGACAAGTGTAGACTTTGCCGTGAAATGCTGAATACAACAAGTGTAGACTTTACCGTGAAATGCTGAATACAACAAGTGTAGACTTTACCGTGAAATGCTGAATACGACAAGTGTAGACTTTACCGTGAAATGCTGAATACGACAAGTGTAGACTTTACCGTGAAATGCTGAATATAACAAGTGTAGACTTTAGCGTGAAATGCTGAATATAACAAGTGTAGACTTTACCGTGAAATGCTGAATATAACAAGTGTAGACTTTACCGTGAAATGCTGAATATAACAAGTGTAGACTTCACCGTGAAATGCTGAATATAACAAGTGTAGACTTTACCGTGAAATGCTGAATATAACAAGTGTAGACTTTACCGTGAAATGCTTATTTACGAGCCATTAACCAACAGTGCAGTTCAAGAAGAAGAAAATATTTACCAAGTAGATTAAAATAAAAAGTAACACAATAAGAATAACAATAACGAGGCTCTATACAGGGTATTACGGTACAGAGTCAATGTGGAGGCTCTATACAGGGTATTACGGTACAGAGTCAATGTGGAGACTATATACAGGGTATTACGGTACAGAGTCAATGTGGAGGCTATATACAGGGGGTACCGGTACAGAGTCAATGTAGAGGCTATATACAGGGTATTACGGTACAGAGTCAATGTGGAGGCTATATACAGGGTGTTACGGTACAGAGTCAATGTGGAGGCTATATACAGGGGGTACCGGTACAGAGTCAATGTGGAGGCTATATACAGGGGGTACCGGTACCGAGTCAATGTGGAGGCTATATACAGGGGGTACCGGTACCGAGTCAATGTGG
This sequence comes from Salmo salar, assembly GCF_965601325.2. Taxonomy (NCBI): domain Eukaryota; kingdom Metazoa; phylum Chordata; class Actinopteri; order Salmoniformes; family Salmonidae; genus Salmo; species Salmo salar. The sequence continues at coordinate 98,245,156 of NC_138308.1, read as the reverse complement.
AGGCTATATACAGGGGGTACCGGTACAGAGTCAATGTGGAGGCTATATACAGGGGGTACCGGTAAAGAGTCAATGTGGAGGCTATATACAGGGGGTACCGGTACAGAGTCAATGTGGAGGCTATATACAGGGGGTACCGGTACCGAGTCAATGTGGAGGCTATATACAGGGGGTACCGGTAAAGAGTCAATGTGGAGGCTATATACAGGGGGTACCGGTACAGAGTCAATGTGGAGGCTATATACAGGGGGCACCGGTACAGAGTCAATGTGGAGGCTATATACAGGGTGTTACGGTACAGAGTCAATGTGGAGGCTATATACAGGGGGCACCGGTACAGAGTCAATGTGGAGGCTATATACAGGGGGGTACCAGTACAGAGTCAATGTGGAGGCTATAAACAGGGGGTACTGGTACAGAGTCAATGTGGAGGCTATATACAGGGGGGTACCGGTACAGAGTCAATGTGGAGGCTATATACAGGATGTTACGGTACAGAGTCAATGTGGAGGCTATATACAGGGGGGTACCGGTACAGAGTCAATGTGGAGGCTATATACAGGGGGGTACCGGTACAGAGTCAATGTGGAGGCTATATACAGGGGGCACCGGTACAGAGTCAATGTGGAGGCTATATACAGGGGGGTACCGGTACAGAGTCAATGTGGAGGCTATATACAGGGGGTACTGGTACAGAGTCAATGTGGAGGCTATATACAGGGGGGTACCGGTACAGAGTCAATGTGGAGGCTATATACAGGGGGTACCGGTACAGAGTCAATGTGGAGACTATATACAGGGGGTACCGGTACAGAGTCAATGTGGAGGCTATATACAGGATGTTACGGTACAGAGTCAATGTGGAGGCTATATACAGGGTGGTACCGGTACAGAGTCAATGTGGAGGCTATATACAGGGTGTTACGGTACAGAGTCAATGTGGAGGCTATATACAGGGGGGTACCGGTACAGAGTCAATGTGGAGACTATATACAGGGGGTACCGGTACAGAGTCAATGTGGAGGCTATATACAGGGGGTACCGGTACAGAGTCAATGTGGAGGCTATATACAGGGGGTACCGGTACAGAGTCAATGTGGAGGCTATATACAGGGGGTACCGGTACAGAGTCAATGTGGAGGCTATATACAGGGGGTACCGGTACAGAGTCAATGTGGAGGCTATATACAGGGGGTACCGGTACAGAGTTAATGTGGAGGCTATATACAGGGGGTACCGGTACAGAGTCAATGTGGAGGCTATATACAGGGGGTACCGGTACAGAGTCAATGTGGAGGCTATATACAGGGGGTACCGGTACAGAGTCAATGTGGAGGCTATATACAGGGGGTACCGGTACAGAGTCAATGTGGAGGCTATATACAGGGGGTACTGGTACAGAGTCAATGTGGAGGCTATATACAGGGTGTTACGGTACAGAGTCAATGTGGAGGCTATATACAGGGTGTTACGGTACAGAGTCAATGTGGAGGCTATATACAGCGTGTTACGGTACAGAGTCAATGTGGAGGCTATATACAGGGTGTTACGGTACAGAGTCAATGTGGAGGCTATATACAGGGTGTTACGGTACAGAGTCAATGTGGAGGCTATATACAGGGTGTTACGGTACAGAGTCAATGTGGAGGCTATATACAGGGTATTACGGTACAGAGTCAATGTGGAGGCTATATACAGGGTGTTACGGTACAGAGTCAATGTGGAGGCTATATACAGGGTGTTACGGTACAGAGTCAATGTGGAGGCTATATACAGGGTGTTACGGTACCGAGTCAGTGAGCAGGGGTACAGGCTAGTTGAGGTAATCTGTACATGTAGGTGGGGGCGAAGTGACTATGCACAGGTAACGAACAAACATCGGTGGCGATTTTTTATGAATTGTTCAGCAGTCTAATGGCTTGGGGGTTAGAAGCTGTTGAGGAGTGATCATTCTATCGTTATAAATCTCACAGAGACAGACAGGGATCATTCTATCATTATAAATCTCACAGAGACAGACAGGGATCATTCTATCATCATAAATCTCACAGAGACAGACAGGCGAGTGCTACAGTTACAGGGTAAACACACCAGAGGAGGCTGGTCGTTGGAGCTATAGGAGGACGGGCTCATTGTAATGGCTGGAATGGAATACATGGAACGGAGTCACACGAGTAGTTTCCATATGTTTTATGTGTTTGATACTGTTCCATTCCATTCCATTCCAGCCATTACATTGAGCCCGTTAGAAAACATAGGGAAAGAGGGAATCCTAGTCAGTTGTCCAACTGAATGCCTTCAGTTGAGATGCGGGGGGGGGGAGGGGGGCTGCCTTAATCGACATCCACGTTTTTGGCGCCCGGGGAACAGTGGGTTAACTCCCTTGTTCAAGGGGTAGAACAACAGATCTTTTGGACCTTGTCAGCTCGGGGGATTCGATCCAGCGACTTTTTTGGTTACTGGCCCAACGCTCTAACCACATAAAGTACTTGGTGATGGAAACACCGCTGGCAGAGATGCACTGTCGACACGGGACAAACGCACCTGAAGGGGAGCGGAAAGATGTGGTTAGAGAGGGAAGAGAGAATTTCAATTGCTTATCTATTTAATTTGCTTTGGCAATGATAACAAATGTTTCCCATGCCAATAAAGCCCTTAAATTTAATTGAGAGAGAGAGAGAGAGAGAGGTCAAGTCGCCATGACCACAAATACAAATTCCATCTAGACAACGTTCTCCTAGAACACACAAAAAACTATACATACCTCGGCCTAAACATCAGCACCACAGGTAACTTCCACAAAGCTGTGGACGAGCTGAGAGACAAGGCAAGAAGAGCCTCCTACGCCATCAAAAGGAACATATAATTTGCCATACCAGTTAGGATCTGGCTAAAAACACTTGAATCAGTTATAGAACCCATTGCCCTTTATGGTTGTGAGGTCTGGGGTCTGCTCACCAACTAAGAATTCACAAAATGGGACAAAAATATCCTCAGTGTACAAACGTAAAACACCAAATAATGCAGAGCAGAGCAGAATTAGGCTGATACCCGCTAATTATCAAAATCCATAAAAGAGACGTTAAATTCTACAACCACCTAAAAGGAAGAGATTCCCAAACCTTCCATAACAAAGCCATCACCTACAGAGAGATGAACCTGGAGAAGAGTCCCCTAAGCAAGCTGGTCCTGGGGCTCTGTTCACAAACACAAACAGACCCCACAGAGCCCCAGGACAGCAACACAATTAGACCCAACCAAATCATGAGAAAACAAAAAGATAATTACAAAAAAAAAAGGACAAAAAACAGCGCAAACTATACTGCTATTTGGTCCTAAACAGAGAGGACACAGTGGCAGAATACCTGACCACTGTGACTGACCCAAACTTAATGAAAGCTTTGACTATGTACAGACTCAGTGATCATAGCCTTGCTATTGAGAAAGGCCGCTGTAGGCAGACCTGGCTCTCAAGAGAAGACAGGCTATGTGCACACTGCCCACAAAATGAGTTGGAAATTGAGCTGCACTTCCTAACCTCCTGCCAAATGTATGACCATATTAGAGACACATATTTCCCTCAGATTACACAGCTCCACAAAGAATTTGAAAACAAATCCAACGTTGATAAACTCCCATATCTACTGGGTGAAATACCACAGTGTGTCGTCACAGCAGCAAGATGTGTGACCTGTTGCCACAAGAAAAGGGCAACCAGTGAAGAACAAACACCATTGTAAATACAACCTTGAAATGTCTTTATTCTTTTGGAACTTCTGTGAGTGTAATGTTTACTGTTAATTTGATTGTTTATTTAACTTTTGTTTATTATCTATTTCACTTGTTTTGGCAATGTAAACATATGTTTCCCATGTTAATAAAGCACTTTGACTTGAACTGAGAGAGAGGGTGGGGTAGAGAGAGAGAGAGAGAGAGAGAGAGAGAGAGAGAGAGAGTGGGTGGGGTAGAGAGACAGAAAGGGTGAGATAGAGTGAGAGATGGTGGGTGGGGGGGGGGGGGGGGGGGGGGGGGCGAGAAAGAGAGCAAGGGTAAGGGGGGACAAGAGAGACGCAAATAGACCAAAACCACACACACCCCTGTACCCTATTGGACGCGTGTATTTGTGTTGTTTGAATGATGATTGGTGCGTCAGGGCACCATTTAAAATGCATTGAGCAAAGCCCCTCGAGACCGGTTCAGAGCTGGGGACAATTTTCACCTGCACGTCGGGAAAGCCTACTAAGCTACCATTCCAGAAGAACTGTAAAAGTGAGTTGAAATGTCCGTTTAAAAAAAAAAAAGTTATAGTTTCTGACAGTACTATTCCGATGATTTACTATGAGGTACAATTAACTGTCTAGTCTACCTGGCTGTTTCTGCTATTCTACAGTTTCTGATGAGAGTAGTCTACCTGGCTGTTTCTGCTATTCTACAGTTTCTGATGAGAGTAGTCTACCTGGCTGTTTCTGCTATTCTACAGTTTCTGATGAGAGTAGTCTACCTGGCTGTTTCTGCTATTCTACAGTTTCTGATGAGAGTAGTCTACCTGGCTGTTTCTGCTATTCTACAGTTTCTGATGAGAGTAGTCTACCTGGCTGTTTCTGCTATTCTACAGTTTCTGATGAGAGTAGTCTACCTGGCTGTTTCTGCTATTCTACAGTTTCTGATGAGAGTAGTCTACCTGGCTGTTTCTGCTATTCTACAGTTTCTGATGATAGCAATTGTGTTTTTCTTTGACTGTATTTGACCACATACAACTAAATACATCCCGGCATATAAAAAAAAATAAAAAAATAACATTAGATGCCAGAGTATTCTCTAGTGGTCTTTTTTATTTAAATGAAAATAGAATAATCCCCGCCTACCTTATTATTATTATTACCTCTCGTCCTATTTGTCCCGTACATGACACTTGTTTTAAATTTTTCACACATAGGCTAGTTGTTTTGTTACAGCCTCTGGCTGTGTCTAGACTTTACAGTTCATGTAGCTTTAGTATTGTAATGACAGTGCCACGTTGAAAAGTCACTGAGCTCTTCATTAAGGCCATTATACTGCCAATGTTTGTCTATGGAGATTGCATGGCTTGTGTGCTCGATTTTTATACACCTGTCAGCAACAGGTGTGGCTGAAATAGCCGAATCCACTCATTTGAATGGGTGTCCACATGCCGTAGTTGTGATGTATATTTGGACTGTAAAAGTGGGCCCCATTTTTCACTGCCATACACATCTCTCTCTCACTCGCTAGCTAGCTCTCTCTCTCTCCCTCTACCCACCCCCCCCATCTCTCCCCCCTCTCTCTCTGACTGTGATCTTCATCTTGTATTTTCCAGGGAGAGACCCTCCATCGAACCTCTACTCCAGATCAGTCTCAAACAGTCCAACCGTGATCATGTCTTCGACTATGTTCATCAACCTGGTACGCTGCGTTCGGTCTCCGTTCGGTCGCCAGGCTGCCTTTCTGACTGCACGGTCGCTCCAAGAAGCCTCTCCCAGTGCGGTCCAGGTCCGGTGGAAGTGTACTGCTCGGTTTGTCTCTGACGCCGGCGGTCGACCGACCACCTGGGACTCGTTTGGGATCTGGGACAATAGGATAGAGGAGCCCATTCTGCTGTCTTCTAGTATACGGTATGGGAAACCCATCCCACAGGTATGTGTTATATACAGTCGGGTCCATAAATATTTCATATTTTGACCAAGTTATTATCATTTTGGCTCTGTACGCCACCACAATGGATTTGAAAGTGCAGACTTTCAGCTTTAATTTGAGGGTATTTACATCCAAATCGGGTGAACGGTGCAGGAATTACAGAACTTTTTATATGTGGTCCCCCCAATTTTTAGGGGCACAAAAGTAATTGGACAAACTAACATAATCATAAATTAAATTGTGAATTTTAATACTTGGTTGCAAATCCTTTGCGGTCAATGACTTCCTGAAGTCTGGAACCCATAGACATCACCAGATGCTGTGTTTCTTCCCTGGTGATGCTCTGTCAGACCTTTACTGCAGCTGTCTTCAGTTCCTGCTTGTTCTTGGGGCTTTTTGCCTTCAGTTTTTGCTTTCAGCAAGTGAAATGCATGCTCAATTGTATTCAGGTCAGGTGATTGACTTGGCCCCATGCAGAACATTCCAGTTCCTTGCCTTAAACAAGAGGAATTGAGTTGTTTTCACAGTATTGCTTCGGCTTCATTGTCCATCTGCACTGTGAAGCGCCGTCCAAGTAGTTTTAAAGCATTTGGCTGAATCTGAGCAGATAATAATGTTAGCCCTAAACATTTTAGAATTCATCCTGCTGCTTTTGTTAGCAGTCGCATCATCAATAAATACAAGGGAACCAGTTCCATTAGCAGCCGTACATGCCCACGCCATAACACTACCTCCACCATGCTTCACAGATGAGGTGGTATACTTTGGATCATGAGCAGCTACTTCCCTTCTTCATACTCTTCTCTTCCCATCATTCTGGTACAAGTTGATCTTTGTCTCATCAGTCCGTTGGATGTTGTTCCAGAACTGTACAGACTTTTGTTTTTTAAATGTTTTTTTTTTTTTTTTTTTGTCATACTCTAATCTGGACTTCCTGTTTTTGAGGCTTACCAATGGTATACATCTCGTGGTAAAACCATCTGTATTTACTTTGATGAAGTCTTCTCTTGAACGTTGAGTTTGACAGACAGATACGTCTACCTCCTGGAGTGCGTTCTTGATCTGAACAACTGTTGTGAAAAGGGTTTTTCTTCACCAGGGAAATCATTTTTCTAACCACAGTTGTTTTCCGTGGTGTTCCGGACCTTTTCCTGTTCCGGAGCTCACCAGTGCGTTCTCTTACTTTTTCAGAATGTACCAAATAGGTTGATTTGGTCAAACCTAATGGTTTTTTTTTTATTATCTTTTCTGATGGGTTTGTTTAGATTTCTCAGCGTAATGATGGTTTGCTTCCCTGGCAGCGACAGCTCTTTGGACTTCGTATTGAGGGTGAACAGCAACATATTCCAAAATGCAAATGCTACACACTGAAATCAACTCTACACCTTTTATCTGCTTACCTGTAAATGAACCAATGAGGGAATAACACACAGCTGGCCATGGGACAGCTGAGCAGCCAATTGTCCGATTACTTTTGGTCCCTTAAAAAGGTGGGGTTGGGGGGGAACCACATATATATAAAACTGTATGGGAAACATATGTTAACGTTGTCGAAGCAAGTGAAATAAATAATAAACAAAAGTGAAAAAAAACCCCAATACAAATAAACAGTAAACATTACTCACAAAAGTTCCAAAAGAATAAGAACATTTAAATGTCATATCTCTCTCTCTCTCTCTCTCTCTGTCTCTGTCTCTGTCTCTCTCTCTCTCTCTCTCTCTGTCTCTCTCTCTCTCTGTCTCTCTCTCTCTCTCTCTCTCTCTCCCTCTCTCTCTCTCTCTCTCTCTCTCTCTCTCTCGTCTCTCTCTCTGTCTCTGTCTCTCTCTCTGTCTCTCTCTCTCTCTCTCTCTCTCTCTCTCTGTCTCTGTCTCTGTCTCTCTCTCTCTGTCTCTGTGTCTCTCTCTCTGTCTCTGTCTCTGTCTCTCTCTCTCTCTCCTCTCTGTCTGTCTCTCTCTCTCTCTCTCTCTCTCTCTCTCTCTCTCTCTCTGTCTCTCTCTCTCTCTCTCTCTCTCTCTCTCTCTCTCTCTCTCTCTGTCTCTGTCTCTCTCTCTCTCTCTCTCTGTCTCTCTCTCTCTCTCTCTCTCTCTCTCTCTGTCTCTGTCTCTGTCTCTCTCTCTGTCTCTCTCTCTGTCTCTGTCTCTGTCTCTGCTCCTCTCTCTCTCTCTCTCTCTCTCTGTCTCTCTCTCTCTCTCTCTCTCTGTCTCTCTCTCTCTCTCTCGCTCTCTCTCTCTCTCTCTCTCTCTCTCTCTCTCTCCTCTCTAACCCTGTCTCTCCGCTCCCTTCAGGTGAGTTTGTCCCGTGTGGGCACTGCGTCTCTGCTGGGTCATCGGAGGGAGAATGAAGACAGGTTACAGGTGGTTCGACTCAGTGACAACATCCTGTACTTGGCTGTGTTCGATGGACATGGAGGACCACATGCCGCAGAATACTGTCACACCTACATGGAGAAATACATTAGGTACTCGCTCTCTCTCTCGCTCTGACTCCATCTCCTCTCTCTCGCTCTCGCTCTGACTCCACCCTCTCTCTCTCTCTCTCGCTCTCGCTCTGACTCCACCCTCTCTCTCGCTCTCGCTCTGACTCCACCCTCTCTCTCTCTCGCTCTCGCTCTGACTCCACCCTCTCTCTCTCTCTCTCTCTCTCTCTCGCTCTGACTCCATCTCTCTCTCTCTCTCGCTCTCGCTCTGACTCCATCTCTCTCTCTCTCGCTCTGACTCCACCCTCTCTCTCTCTCTCGCTCTCGCTCTGACTCCATCTCTCTCTCTCTCTCTCTCTCGCTCTCGCTCTGACTCCACCCTCTCTCTCTCTCTCTCTCTCGCTCTCGCTCTGACTCCATCTCTCTCTCTCTCTCTCTCTCGCTCTCGCTCTGACTCCATCTCTCTCTCTCTCTCTCGCTCTCGCTCTGACTCCATCTCTCTCTCTGTCTCTCGCTCTTGCTCTGACTCCACCCTCTCTCTCTCTCTCTCTCTCGCTCTCGCTCTGACTCCACCCTCTCTCTCTCTCTCTCTCGCTCTGACTCCATCTCTCTCTCTCTCTCTCGCTCTGACTCCATCTCTCTCTCTCTCTCTCGCTCTCGCTCTGACTCCATCTCTCTCTCTGTCTCTCTCTCTCTCAATTCAATTCAAGGGGCTTTATTGGCATGGGAAACATATGTTTACATTGCCAAAACAAGTGAAATAGATAATAAACAAAAGTGAAATAAACAATAAAAAATGAACAGTAAACATTACATTCACAAAAGTTCCAAAAGAATAAAGACATTTCAAATGTCATATTATGTCTATATACAGTGTTGTAACGATATGCAAATAGTTAAAGTACAAAAGGGAAAATAAATAAACATAAATATGTGTTGTATTTACAATGGTGTTTGTTCTTCACTGGTTGACCTTTTCTTGTGGCAACAGGTCACAAATCTTGCTGCTGTGATGGCACACTGTGGTATTTCACCCAGTAGATATGGGAGTTTATCAACGTTGGATTTGTTTTCGAATTCTTTGTGTATCTGTGTAATCTGAGGGAAATATGTGTCTCTAATATGGTCATACATTTGGCAGGAGGTTAGGAAGTGCAGCTCAGTTTCCACCTCATTTTGTGGGCAGTGTGCACATAGCCTGTCTTCTCTTGAGAGCCAGGTCTGCCTACGGCAGGTTTGGGAATCGATTCCTTTTAGGTGGTTGTAGAATTTAACGGCTCTTTTCTGGATTTTGATAGTTAGTGGGTATCGGCCTAATTCTGCTCTGCATGCATTATTTGGTGTTTTACGTTGTACACTGAGGATATTTTTTGCAGATTTCTGCATGCAGAGTCTCAATTCGGTGTTTGTCCCATTTTGTGAATTCTTGGTTGGTGAGCGGACCCCAGACCTCACAACCAAAAAGGGCAATGTGTTCTATAACTGATTCAAGTATTTTTAGCCAGATCCTAGTTGGTATGTTGAATTTGTTGTTCCTTTTGATGGCATAGAAGGCCCTTCTTGCTTTGTCTCTCAGATCGTTCACAGACTTGTATAAGTTACCTGTGGCGCTGATGTTTAGGCCGAGGTATGTATAGGTTTTTGTGTGCTCTAGGGCAACGGTGTCTAGACGGAATTTGCATTTGTCGTCATGGCAACTGGACCTTTTTTGGAACAACATTATTTGTCTCTCTGAGATTTACTGTCAGGGCCCAGGTCTGTCAGGGCCCAGGTCTGTCAGGGCCCAGGTCTGTCAGGGCCCAGGTCTGGCAGAATCTGTACAGAAGATCTAGATGCTGCTGTAGGTCCTCCTTGATTGGGGACAGAAGCACCAGATCATCAGCAAACAGTAGACATTTGACTTCAGATTCTAGTAGGGTGAGGCCTGGTGCTGCAGACTGTTCTAGTGCCCTCGCCAATTCGTTGAAGAGAGTGGGGCTCAAGCTGCATCCCTGTCTCACCCCACGGGCCTGTGGGAAGAAATGTGTCATTTATTTTGTTGCCGTACACTTGTTGTTTGTGTGCACAGATTTTATAATGTTGTGTGTTTTTCCCCCAACATCCCTTTCTATACATTTTTATAGCAGACCCTCATGCCAAATTGACTCTCTCTCTCTCTCTCTCTCTCTCTTGCTCTCTCTCTCTCTCTCTCTTGCTCTCTCTTTCTCTCTCTTTCTTTCGCTTGTTCTCTCTCTCTTGCTCTCTCTTTCTCTCTTGCACTCTCTTTCTCTTGCTCTCTCTATTCTCTCTCTCTCTCATCATGTCATTGACATGTATGTCGGTGTTGTGTCTGTAGAGAGGCCCTACAGCAGGAGGATGACCTGGAGAAGGCTCTGACCCAAGCCTTTCTGGAGGTGGACAAAGCCCTATACACACACCTCAGTTACTTTGGCAACGGTAAGACACACACACACACACACACACTCACACTCACTTACACACACACACACACACTTACACACACACACAACGCCTCCACTGATGAAGTCTGACAATCAATAAAATTTCAATAAAGCCCTTTTAACATCAGCCGATGTCACAAAATGTTCTTATACAGAAATCCAGCCTAAAACCCCAAACAGGAAGCAATACAGATGTAGAAGCACCGTGGCGAGGAAAAACTCCCTAGAAAGGCAGGAACCTAGGAAGAAAGCTAGAGAGGAACCCGGCTCTGTGCGGTGGCCAGTCAGTGCACAACAATTCTTAGTGCAATCGCGGTAAAACACTTTTGAAATAAGTTTTGTCAAATGTATTTCTGAAACAGTTTTTGGCTTTTTTTTTTTGTGGGGGGATCCCAGATCTCCATTGTTGCCTGATTTATTTCTCTACTCCTTCAATTGGCTATATGGTCCACTATGTTACACTATAGATGGGCTATATGGTCCACTATGTTACAATAATACACCATAGATGGGCTATATGGTCCACTATGTTACAATAATACACCATAGATGGGCTATATGGTCCACTATGTTACAATAATACACTATAGATGGGCTATATGGTCCACTATGTTACACTATAGATGGGCTATATGGTCCACTATGTTACAATAATACACCATAGATGGGCTATATGGTACACTATGTTACAATAATACACTATAGATGGGCTATATGGTCCACTATGTTACACTATAGATGGGCTATATGGTCCACTATGTTACACCATAGATGGGCTATATGGTCCACTATGTTACACTATAGATGGGCTATATGGTCCACTATGTTACACCATAGATGGGCTATATGGTCCACTATGTTACACTATAGATGGGCTATATGGTCCAATATGTTACACCATAGATGGGCTATATGGTCCACTATGTTACACTATAGATGGGCTATATGGTCCACTATGTTACACTATAGATGGGCTATATGGTCCACTATGTTACACTATAGATGGGCTATATGGTCCACTATGTTACACCATAGATGGGCTATATGGTCCACTATGTTACACTATAGATGGGCTATATGGTCCACTATGTTACAATAATACACCATAGATGGGCTATATGGTACACTATGTTACAATAATACACTATAGATGGGCTATATGGTCCACTATGTTACACTATAGATGGGCTATATGGTCCACTATGTTACACCATAGATGGGCTATATGGTCCACTATGTTACACTATAGATGGGCTATATGGTCCAATATGTTACACCATAGATGGGCTATATGGTCCACTATGTTACACTATAGATGGGCTATATGGTCCACTATGTTACACTATAGATGGGCTATATGGTCCACTATGTTACACTATAGATGGGCTATATGGTCCACTATGTTACACCATAGATGGGCTATATGGTCCACTATGTTACACTATAGATGGGCTATATGGTCCACTATGTTACACTATTACACCATAGATGGGCTATATGGTCCACTATGTTACACCATAGATGGGCTATATGGTCCACTATGTTACACTATTACACCATAGATGGGCTATATGGTCCACTATGTTACACTATAGATGGGCTATATGGTCCAATATGTTACACCATAGATGGGCTATATGGTCCACTATGTTACACTATAGATGGGCTATATGGTCCACTATGTTACAATAATACACTATAGATGGGCTGTATGGTCCACTATGTTACACTATAGATGGGCTATATGGTCCACTATGTTACACTATAGATGGGCTATATGGTCCACTATGTTACACTATAGATGGGCTATATGGTCCACTATGTTACACCATAGATGGGCTATATGGTCCACTATGTTACACCATAGATGGGCTATATGGTCCACTATGTTACACCATAGATGGGCTATATGGTCCACTATGTTACACTATAGATGGGCTATATGGTCCACTATGTTACACTATAGATGGGCTATATGGTCCACTATGTTACACCATAGATGGGCTATATGGTCCACTATGTTACACCATAGATGGGCTATATGGTCCACTATGTTACACCATAGATGGGCTATATGGTCCAATATGTTACACTATAGATGGGCTATATGATCCAATATGTTACACTATAGATGGGCTATATGGTCCACTATGTTACACTATAGATGGGCTATATGGTCCACTATGTTACAATAATTCACCATAGATGAGCTATATGGTCCACTGTGTTACAATACACTATAGATGGGCTATATGGTCCACTATGTTACACTATAGATGGGCTATATGGTCCACTGTGTTACAATACACTATAGACAGGAAGTTAACTTGGCCCCAGACAGTAATACACTGTGTACCCAAACAGGAGGTTAACTTGGCCCCAGACAGTAATACACTGTGTACCCAAACAGGAAGTTAACTTGGCCCCAGACGGTAATACACTGTGTACCCAAACAGGAGGTTAACTTGGCCCCAGACAGTAATACACTGTGTACCCAAACAGGAGGTTAACTTGGCCCCAGACAGTAATACACTGTGGATCCAAACAGGAAGTTAACTTGGCCCCAGACAGTAATACACTGTGTACCCAAACAGGAGGTTAACTTGGCCCCAGACAGTAATACACTGTGTACCCAAACAGGAAGTCAACTTGGCCCCAGACAGTAATACACTGTGTACCCAAACAGGAGGTTAACTTGGCCCCAGACAGTAATACACTGTGTACCCAAACAGGAAGTCAACTTGGCCCCAGACAGTAATACACTGTGTACCCAAACAGGAAGTTAACTTGGCCCCAGACAGTAATACACTGTGTACCCAAACAGGAAGTTAACTTGGCCCCAGACAGTAATACACTGTGTACCCAAACAGGAGGTTAACTTGGCCCCAGACGGTAATACACTGTGGATCCAAACAGGAGGTTAACTTGGCCCCAGACAGTAATACACTGTGGATCCAAACAGGAGGTTAACTTGGCCCCAGACAGTAATACACTGTGTACCCAAACAGGAAGTCAACTTGGCCCCAGACAGTAATACACTGTGTACCCAAACAGGAAGTTAACTTGGCCCCAGACAGTAATACACTGTGTACCCAAACAGGAAGTCAACTTGGCCCCAGACAGTAATACACTGTGTACCCAAACAGGAGGTTAACTTGGCCCAAGACAGTAATACACTGTGTACCCAAACAGGAAGTTAACTTGGCCCCAGACAGTAATACACTGTGTACCCAAACAGGAGGTTAACTTGGCCCCAGACGGTAATACACTGTGGATCCAAACAGGAGGTTAACTTGGCCCCAGACAGTAATACACTGTGGATCCAAACAGGAGGTTAACTTGGCCCCAGACAGTAATACACTGTGTACCCAAACAGGAAGTTAACTTGGCCCCAGACAGTAATACACTGTGTACCCAAACAGGAGGTTAACTTGGCCCCAGACAGTAATACACTGTGTACCCAAACAGGAGGTTAACTTGGCCCCAGACGGTAATACACTGTGTACCCAAACAGGAGGTTAACTTGGCCCCAGACGGTAATACACTGTGGATCCAAACAGGAAGTTAACTTGGCCCCAGACAGTAATACACTGTGTACCCAAACAGGAGGTTAACTTGGCCCCAGACAGTAATACACTGTGTACCCAAACAGGAGGTTAACTTGGCCCCAGACAGTAATACACTGTGGATCCAAACAGGAAGTTAACTTGGCCCCAGACAGTAATACACTGTGTACCCAAACAGGAGGTTAACTTGGCCCCAGACAGTAATACACTGTGTACCCAAACAGGAGGTTAACTTGGCCCCAGACAGTAATACACTGTGTACCCAAACAGGAGGTTAACTTGGCCCCAGACAGTAATACACTGTGTACCCAAACAGGAAGTTAACTTGGCCCCAGACAGTAATACACTGTGTACCCAAACAGGAAGTTAACTTGGCCCCAGACAGTAATACACTGTGGATCCAAACAGGAAGTTAACTTGGCCCCAGACAGTAATACACTGTGTACCCAAACAGACGGTAATACACTGTGTACCCAAACAGGAGGTTAACTTGGCCCCAGACAGTAATACACTGTGTCCAAACAGGAAGTTAACTTGGCCCCAGACAGTAATACACTGTGGATCCAAACAGGAAGTTAACTTGGCCCCAGACAATCATCTGAGATCCAGTTTCAGTCTTGGGATTCTTGTTGTTGTTGTTTTAACTGCTGTGTCAGTGTTCTGTTACGTTGACATTGGCGTTATAGAGCAGTATAGTATATAGTATAGTATATTATAGAGCAGTATAGTATATAGTATAGTATATTATAGAGCAGTATAGTATATAGTATAGTATATTATAGAGCAGTATAGTGTATAGTATAGTATATTATAGAGCAGTATAGTATATAGTATAGTATATTATAGAGCAGTATAGTATATAGTATAGTATATTATAGAGCAGTATAGTGTATAGTATAGTATATTATAGAGCAGTATAGTGTATAGTATAGTATATTATAGAGCAGTATAGTATATAGTATAGTATATTATAGAGCAGTATAGTGTATTGTATAGTATATTATAGAGCAGTATAGTATATAGTATAGTATATTATAGAGCAGTATAGTATATAGTATAGTATATTATAGAGCAGTATAGTATATAGTATAGTATATTATAGAGCAGTATAGTGTATTGTATAGTATATTATAGAGCAGTATAGTGTATAGTATAGTATATTATAGAGCAGTATAGTGTATAGTATAGTATATTATAGAGCAGTATAGTGTATAGTATAGTATATTATAGAGCAGTATAGTATATAGTATAGTATATTATAGAGCAGTATAGTGTATTGTATAGTATATTATAGAGCAGTATAGTATATAGTATAGTATATTATAGAGCAGTATAGTGTATTGTATAGTATATTATAGAGCAGTATAGTATATAGTATAGTATATTATAGAGCAGTATAGTGTATTAGTATAGTATATTATAGAGCAGTATAGTATATAGTATAGTATATTATAGAGCAGTATAGTAGTATAGTATAGTATATTATAGAGCAGTATAGTGTATAGTATAGTATATTATAGAGCAGTATAGTATATAGTATAGTATATTATAGAGCAGTATAGTATATAGTATAGTATATTATAGAGCAGTATAGTGTATAGTATAGTATATTATAGAGCAGTATAGTATATAGTATAGTATATTATAGAGCAGTATAGTGTATAGTATAGTATATTATAGAGCAGTATAGTGTATAGTATAGTATATTATAGAGCAGTATAGTGTATTGTATAGTATATTATAGAGCAGTATAGTGTATTGTATAGTATATTATAGAGCAGTATAGTGTATTGTATAGTATATTATAGAGCAGTATAGTATATAGTATAGTATATTATAGAGCAGTATAGTATATAGTATAGTATATTATAGAGCAGTATAGTGTATAGTATAGTATATTATAGAGCAGTATAGTATATAGTATAGTATATTATAGAGCAGTATAGTATATAGTATAGTATATTATAGAGCAGTATAGTATATAGTATAGTATATTATAGAGCAGTATAGTATATAGTATAGTATATTATAGAGCAGTATAGTATATAGTATAGTATATTATAGAGCAGTATAGTGTATAGTATAGTATATTATAGAGCAGTATAGTGTATAGTATAGTATATTATAGAGCAGTATAGTGTATAGTATAGTATATTATAGAGCAGTATAGTGTATTGTATAGTATATTATAGAGCAGTATAGTGTATTGTATAGTATATTATAGAGCAGTATAGTGTATTGTATAGTATACTATAGAGCAGTATAGTGTATAGTATAGTATATTATAGAGCAGTATAGTGTATAGTATAGTATATTATAGAGCAGTATAGTGTATTGTATAGTATATTATAGAGCAGTATAGTGTATTGTATAGTATATTATAGAGCAGTATAGTGTATTGTATAGTATATTATAGAGCAG